>NW_011351985.1:0-2785 GCF_000735185.1 Notothenia coriiceps | reverse complement strand
CATGCTGATCAAGATCCTGCTCTGCCAACGAGGCTCCATTAAAATATAAATATTTTTAGTGAATTACTGAGTTTAGGCATGTTAATAACATTTTAATGAAGTTGAATACAGTATATTCATATTTGTCAGTGATTTCATGTCAATTCGGCAAACATAAACATAAATGATCGTGGTGACGGTGATGATTAAATTAGGATTAAAAATCAAGAGCCGGGCTGCATTTCCTCCCGTTCGTTTTTTTAGACTAAACAACATTAAGTTCCGCTGTACATCCAGTGTACTGTACAGTATCTGACTTTATTTCACATGAGCTCCAGTGTGGAACCCCACTGCACCCCCTAGTGGATCAATGATCCATTGCAGCTGGCTTCATTATAATTACATTTATTTATCACGGGGGCGGTCTCAAGTCAAGCTGGAGGTTTTCCCTTGAGCGAGGGCAGATCACGTACCAATCACGGCCCTCGCGTTTCAAACTGTCTGAAATTAAGTGCTATATCTGTATGCTTGAAATAGTGGCTCTAGAGCAGCCTTCCTCGACATTGAGAAACACCAACCGTCTTTGTTTACATTAACACACAGCTAACCTGTACTGGAGAGAGTATGTGTAAAAATGCAGGAAATAAAAAGGTTGTAGTAAACCCGCAAGAGAAAAAGGATTTGAGCTCCATACTGTTTCAGAAATAACCCTTGATGTGGTTTGGAACATGATATGGCGTTTTATCACGGCAGAATTTAGCTGCATCTCCATATAAATGTAGGCTCCCCCTCCTTTTTTTCAAGCTAAGGTGTGTGAGATCGTTGTGGCTGCAGGATGTGAGAAAGGAGAACAGCATGATTGAGGCTGTGAACTTTGTACGCATATTTGAGTAAATGCCCACGTCGGGTTATATTTTTGGACGTTCTGCCTCTGCCTCCTTGCTTGGTCTGGGCCGCTCAACGGTCAGTCTCACAGGACTGACCCGCTCAACGGTCAGTCTCACAGGACCCAAAATCAGCAGTTCTCTAACAGGGATGAAATAAAGGGATATGGGGGATGTCAAAAATGCATGAT
The DNA here is from genome assembly GCF_000735185.1 of Notothenia coriiceps. NCBI lineage: Eukaryota > Metazoa > Chordata > Actinopteri > Perciformes > Nototheniidae > Notothenia > Notothenia coriiceps. The sequence continues at coordinate 1,731 of NW_011351985.1, read as the reverse complement.
CTGTTTGGAATTTTAGCAAAACACATGGAAGACATGTTTTTTATATATTTGTATATATCGGAGACCCATAATATATGCCTAAAAATAGCACAATAGGAGACCTTTAAATCCTTCAAAATTATTTACTATTGTGTTGATCACAGAGTAAACTCTTTAAAAAATATTGAGGTGTTCCAATGTTTTTGTTATCCAACTCTCCTTATACTCTCATCTAAATGTCTAACCATAACCCTTCCCCCAGTCTCCCTTCCCCTCTCACCCACTCACCACACACCCAGCCAGCCATGTGTTGATCCTCTGCCCAGCTCCGTGCAGTGTCCCCTGGGCAGTGAGAGGAGCCAGAGGTCCCTGAGGCCTAACGCCCACTGATGGATGATGGGGGTTGCGTATCCCGCCATATTTGCATATCTAAGTCAGATGTTTCATCTCTCTGTCATCGCTTCATGTTCTATTTATCTTAACACCCCTCACCTTGCTATATCCACTTTTAGTCTCAATAAGTAACTTTCCTTTTCTCTTTAAATTGTAATCTAAACATATTGTAAGAAACAGTCTCAAACCACATGGGTGTGTGTTAGTGTGTTTTTAGCTTTGAGCAATGTATGTGTGTGTCCTTGTCATCAGCCTTTATTAGTGGTCAGAGACGGGGTAATTAGCTGGGTTTATTTTTTTTGCGTGTTGACAGAACAGGCCATCATACAAGCTGTTATTGATAACCCTGAATTAGCCAGATATGGAGATAATACAGCTGAACTTTAAAAGTCATGAGTATGGAAGAGTTGTACATGATGCAATAACTGTTGCACTGATTAAGAGACATTGTGTCTAACAGCAACGCACGCACCACAGCAAGCTTTGTGTGCCAGACCACCGTCACACATTTTCCCCACAGGGATCAATTAAGTCTCATCTTATCTTGGACAGGCCCACAGCACCTTCTGGAAGGACAGATTGGACCTGCCCTGTTGTTGTTAATGTCAGAGTCAGTGAGCATTTTTCACACTGCACTATCTTCGAATGTTGTCAGACGATTGAATGGGCCTTTTTCGTGGTTATATGCTTTATAAATATGGTTCTATTTCGTCCCTACTGACCGCCAGAGGCAGTGCTTTAGCACTGGATAAATCCATCGCACGCATGCGCAGTTCGAGTACCAAAGAATAGAAGTCATCTGTGACCCACGTGACACCAGCTACATACAGATGTAGCACGTCATTTCAGACGCCTACCCATGTGCCCTGGTTGAAAGGAAAACCCCCCCCATGACTTGATACGCCCCCTTGATAAATACATTTAATTATAATGAAACCAGCTGCAATGGATCATGGATCCACCAGGGGGAGCCGTGATTAAAAAGCTGCCCCACTAAACAGCTGACAGATCTACAGTAGAGGTATCTGATATAGCGGATAGGATCATATTCTGTGCTAAATAAGAGACATGTAATCATTTACAAAATAATGTTGTTTAATCCATGTTGGCAAAGTACAAAACCATCGCTGTTTTTTCATCAGGAAATGCAGACCGGCTCATACAAAGGATTTGTAATCATCATCCTCACGATCATTTAATGCAGGGGTGGGGAACCTTTTTCCTCTCAAGGGCCATTTCAATTTTTTCAACATCTTCCGAGGGCCGTACAAATTATTGACCTCTGCTTAAAAATACTAAAATCACAGCCCATTCATTTCGCCTTTCTTTCATGCCGTGCAAAGAAAAAGCAACCTCTTA
>NW_011351984.1:0-2503 GCF_000735185.1 Notothenia coriiceps | reverse complement strand
TGTAATGAAGATCATAGTGTGGGTTGAATCAATTTTCATAACCACTGTCTTTTAACTCAGGGGTCCCCAACCCCCGGGCCGCGGAAGTGTTACTGCCGGGCCGCGAAATAGCTGTGAATTTATCGCAATATTTGCAGAATTATAAATATATTAAAATATTTTATCAAAACAAATTCAATAACTTTTAAAAAAAAATGTTAATACCAGTCATATTATTTCATCAGAGTCAGAGGGCCTAGGTATAAAAGTCACGGCTCGCCACTGGTGTGTGTATGTGCTCTGCTCAGCTCCGCTGTGTGTGTGTATATTTGGTGTGTGTCCAACAACGGCATTTGCTTTCAAATTACCATGAACAGTAATTTACACACATCTGGCCAACTTCATAGGTATGTGGGTGTTCCCAAAAGATCTTAATCTCGATGTAGTGCTAAAATGCTGTCGGAGTGCACCGGAACGAACGCCCCGGTATGACGTTATTATGGCTGGCAAACAAGCCCAGGGGTCTCCCTGACATTTCAGTTATATCAATATGTGTACAGTGGTCCTAATTTGTTTTAAATGTATCCTGGTTTTAAACGTTGTTAATATGTTTTGGATGCATATTGTTCTATTATTTGTTCAAGCTGTTACATACAATTAGCCACTGTTGCCACCTATATTAGGCTATATTATATTATATATTATATTAATATTTGTAAAGCGGTCCTACTTTTTTTTTTTTATTGTATCCTGGTTTTAAACGTTATTAATATGTTTTGGATGCATATTATTTCTTCAGGCTGTTAAATACAATTAGCCTCTGTTGCCACCTGCTGGTGAGTAAATATTAAAATCAGCTAAAATTGACAACCGGTCCGCACATTTTTTTTAATGTATCTGCCGGTCCTTGGCACAATAAAGGTTGGGAACCCCTGCTATAGGGGACATTTAAAGCAGAACATTGTGGCTTGTCACAGCAGGAAAGGCATTCCCTTGGCTGGGCTGATTCTAGGTTTCTGGTATTTTGCATGCAGTCTCGTTGCAATGGCTTATTCGGACACTTGATGAAACTAAGCCATCATGACTGATATGTTGCACTTTTGCTTTTCCTGTTGCACCAACTCAAAATGTTGGTCATTTGGTTAATCATTGGCTATTCATACAAAAACAAGTATTATGGTAAAAAAAAAAATGTATAATGCGGTAAATGAAAAGTTGAATTAAAAAGCATTTCACTTTCAGAAATGCATATTTTATTTAAACAGCATGTTGCATTTAAAAATAAATAAAATACAATTCTAAAGTAATGCAATGTCTTATCCAAAGGTATATTTGGATGGAGTAGATCTTTGCTGAGACCGTTTCTTGAATCCGCCCCCTGGTTTGGGTCAGCTCTAATGAACTGGGTTATTTCTTAGCCCATGGTACAGCCTTCCACCAAGGTTTATGACATTTGGGCCAGCAGTGTTTTTTGTGAATCCTGCTGACTAACTGACAAGCAAACCGTGCCAAAATAAACCTCTTTGGCCAAGGCAATAAGAATTTAGCAGATCTATTATTAACATCTTAAATCATTCTCTATAACTAATGTACATTACTGCAATACCAAGTAGTGGTTGATTACTCAGCAGGCCCATACACACACTAAGTACTAGTATCATACACTCCAATCACTGATGTATTTATAACACCACGTTTTACACATTGGTAGGCACACGCAGGAATATGGCCAAGCTGAGCTGCAGGCAGCCCAGGTGGAGGCCAGATCTGTGAGTGCTGAGCTCTTTAAAATGAAGAACTCCTATAAGGAGGCTTTAGATCAATTAGAGACCTTGAAGAAAGAGAACAAGAACCTGCAGTGTTGAGTACATCAAGCCTTTTGTTCCTGTGGTTAACACTTGGATGTTTTAGATTAACTTGGAATCTAACCTGAATCTAATTCTTACCTCACACTCACTTTCAAAGTAGACAAATCAACTTGCTTCCAAGAGGAACATCCTGTTTTGGTTATTATAGGCTAGTGATTGTGAGTTCCATATGACTTTTGGGATTAATCTTCTTTTGGACCAGACCAAAAAAAGAAAAACATTTACATTTATTTATGATGACTTTGAAGAGTAAGTACAAGGGCAAACATTGGATCCAGTTTTCTTGTGTCTTTAGTGACATATTATACCAATGAATGGATGTCTGCAAATTATCTGATGATATGAATAAGATGCTTTAATACAGAAGGCATCCATCCATCCATCTTCTCTTATCCGTGGTTGGGTCGCGGGGGTAGTTCCAGCAGAGAGCCCCAAACTTTCTTTTCCCTGGCCACATCAACCAGCTCTGACTGGGGGATCCCAAGGCGCTCCCAGGCCAGCGAAGAGATATAATCCCTCCACCTGGTCCTAGGTCTACCCCTCGATCTCCTCCCAGCTGGACATGCCTGGAACACCTCCCTAGGGAGGCGCCCAGGTGGCATCCTAACTAGGTGCCCGAACCACCTCAACTGGCTCCTTTCAACGCGAAGGAGGAG
>NW_011351983.1:0-2549 GCF_000735185.1 Notothenia coriiceps | reverse complement strand
ACAGTTAACTCAATTATACAAACATGGGTTAATGATTAGAGGTAACAGAGTTACTCTTTATTTTGTTAAAGTTTCAGCTATTCTGTTTACAGTTCTGTCATCAGATTATTTAATACAATTTGTTAAAACATTGTTGTTTCTTTTGATGTGAAATATTATTTATTTAATTAAATAAAAAGCAATGTTAATTGTGTTCACAATTTGTTAAGTTAATTTAATAATATGTGTATTTTTGAATCAAGTATTAATCTTTATTGTCTTCATTGTTAGTTTCCACATGCCTAAAACAACCTCAAACTAAATCTAAAAGTTGATGGCTAAATAAGAGCGTTTGAGAAATTGTGCATGGCATACAGTAATAGTCCGAATAGTCAATTAATCGTTTCATTAATCGATAGATTAATCGATTATCAAATTAGTCGTTTGTTGCAGCCCTATTGTAGTTATCCCATGTAAAAATAAAACGTGTTATTCAGCAACCCTTGCAATTTGGGATTTTATTTTTGGTTGGTAGACCTCGGTGAGCTGGTCATTTCAAAAGTAGCTCACCAGCCAAAAAAGTGTGGGCACCCCTGCTTTAAGGTATCAAAATAACAGCAGAATGGCAGGGATTTTGCTAAAGATGTCAACTTTAGTGAGCGGTTTAAATGATTCATAAGCACAAATAGACTGATCGACAAATCACTCAAGTTTCAGCCCTCCAACGGGCTGAGACTAAGCTTTCGTACATAAAATAAAGAGTTTGAAACATCTACATTTATTTAATTCCTAAAGTTATATTTTTTAGAAAAGAGAGCTGACATTTAATCAACCTGAAAATGCTGGATTGTATATTAGATGTTATACTTTTATGAAGAATTAATCAAACCTTTTGAAGACATTTTGTCTATATCTGTTGCTGTTTTTCTCGACCTCCATTTTTCATTCAATTTCCTCCTCATACCTCTCAGCATTTCTCTCTCCGTCGTTCTCCTCCCTTTCCCCATGTTTTGCCCTCTCTTCCGTCTACCCATTTTCCTTTTCCTCCTCTCAGCAATGCAGATGTGCTTTCTTTGATTTTGTCACCAGAGATTAATTAGCACTTTATTATGAGTCCTATTTATACCTCCAGCCGAGAGAGGGATATGGAAGGAGGGAGGGAGGGGAGGTGGGAGTGAGAGACTGATAAACTGAGGCAGAAAATGGAGACGGGAAAAGACTTGAGAAAGAGTGAATGATGGGAAAAAAAATAAAGAAGTGGGGCAAAAATAAAAGAGGTGAAGAAAGAAGTATATGAGAAACATGTCAGATGAAAATAGTGGTGGGGAAGGAAAATATAAGGCCTGAAATGGTAAAAACCCTCATACCTATAAAAAAACATCTATAAGAATGATAGACATGAGAAAAAGAGACGGCAAAATCAGCAAGTCTTTCAAACAAATAGACTAAACAGGTCATTTGTCACATAGGCCTGCTGATGATGTTTTTGTTATCCAAGTCCTGAAAAACCTAAAAAGGGAAGTGTAAATGTTGGTATCGGATGGAGGATATGATTGAACAAGTGAAAGAATGTACACAAAAGAGAAAGAGGAAGGCAAAGAAGTACAAATACACATATTGGGTTAAACTAGAAGCAGGGAGGGAAAATAAAGGGGATAAAATGGTTAAAAGGCATGCAAAAAATGCGACTAAACAGTACATAGAGAAAAAATGAAGATGGACAGGAAGAGGAAATGAACTACGGTGGTGTTACTTTGAGAACAAAGTCCACTTACAGTATTTATAAGCTAGGGCATCACTTGTGTTGAAAAGTAGTGTTCAAATACCGGGTTTTCCTGACTATTCTCTCAACTCAGTATTTACATTCTTATATTCAAAGAAAATCAGTAATATCTTTAAAAACAACAAGTCCTTTTCTATCAGCTGTGCACCGTTATGGTGTAAATATATCTACTAATTGGATCAAATGTAAAAGTCAGCCGAATTACTATTGATACTGCGAGGAGACGTATTTTGTGAAAAGAAATGCAAGATGTTGTTTAATTGTTGATATATTTATGATCCACGTCACATATTCAGTTTTGGCGGCAGTTCTTCAAGTTTGTCCAGAAGTCTTCTCATCAGGGCTCTATAAATAAAGAACTACGGCAGATGTGTAATATTTAATGCAGCCGAACCGTGTATTACAATGCAGTTATGTGATGACTTTCAAAGAGAAAAGCAAGAACACTCGGAATAAAGTATTATTATTATTTTTTAAATGTTTTCGGATATTATATCGCATTAACATCATATCCCAACATGCATTTCGGCTAAAACATCCAATCAACAAGCTTCAAGCTGAGGATCTTGGGTAATCTGTTCAGTGGGTTTGTGGTGTGTATCGCTCGAAATGTCCCTTATAGGCCTACGTCTGTTTCCGGTGACTTTATTTACGGCTAAAAAGCATGCTAAAAAGCCCAAGATTATAAAATTAAACGAATAAATAAAAACAAAGATAAATGTGTGTTATTGTTGAGTAAATAACAGTGTGTTATTTAGAAAAGAATAACAAATTAGAAAGAAAAAAA
>NW_011351982.1:0-1537 GCF_000735185.1 Notothenia coriiceps | reverse complement strand
AATAGTCAAATCCCTTTTTGTCTGCGTGTCATTGTCTGTGAACGCTCAAGCCTTGTACATGGATTAAATGGAAATTGCTCTGCCTCTGTGTGTGTGTGTGTGTGTGTGTGTGTGTGTGTGTGTGCGTGTGTGCGTGTGTGTGTGTGTGCAGAGGATTGCTGACTAAAGCTGTAATACATAAAGAGGTTTTGGATGAGGGATGGTTTAAGGAGCAGGCAATTGTCATAATGATGCCTCAAAGCTCTATTGTCCCACTGTAAAAATGGTTAACAAATGCATCACCTTGTTTACTGTACCCAGCAGCGCCTGTCAACATCAGTGTCACAAAAAAAATCAATAATATACGATGGAATAAATAAAGTAAGCAGCATTACGAACTATGTTGGTTTATTATGGGATTATGATTGTGGTGTAATCCTTTGTCCCAGCTTTGTAAATTGTCAAAAACAAGAATTGGGTTGCCAGCACACGCAATACATCCCCCTGTTTACACCATTAAAACTCATTCTCCTCCTCTTCCCTCCCTTATACCTGGGAGAGAAACCTCAATATTGACCTACATCTCCTGCAGAATAATTTGGGTGGCTATTTCTGTTCCATCCTTAAAAAAAGAAGCAGCCCTGCTACAGTGTGTGATGGCTGGATTACACGACTTGTGACATTTTAACTTGTGTATTCCTGCTCTAGGCTGCTCTGCTCAGCATGGGTTGAACATCTCCCCTGTCTCCCCCCCACAGTAATGAGAAACAACAGCAGAAATACTTCTTCCCCTGCTCTCAACAATGGTATTTGCATGACAATTGGAAGCAGGAAAACACTCGGCCTGTAGCTTGGTGCATATGTTGTGCTACATTTGGGGAGAGGGAACCAGAGAAAAGGTAGTGGACACAATTTGTGCTCCGAAATACTTCATCATGATTTAATGGAGGGCTGCAGACACTTTTTTAGCAACTGCTCTCACAACCTGATAATCAGTCTCCGAAGAACGCTTTTTATTTCTCTTTTTTCAGTTTCCTTCTTTCTTGCATCCTCTTGCTCATGTCCTTCTGTTATTTCAGTTTGCTCATGTCAATATCTCCTGCCCTTGAAGTCTTTGTCATGACCCAGAAAGGAAAGATATTCTTGTTCCCAATACGACAAAGAGTTGTTGTCCTCTCCATAGCTTCCAATGCCACATTTATTTGGTAACATTAAGCTGTCTTTGGCTCTTTTCTGCTGTAAATGTCCCCACTGTGGGACTATTACAGGTATTCTGATTCTGACCTTGTGACCAGGATCTAATCGTCAGCGAGTGTTAATGCCACACACCCACCACAGCCAACGCCTTAATGTGTGAGAATAAGGGTTTTTCTAATACAGTAATATTACATTTCGGGAGCAGTTTGGCTCGTGCATGTTTGATGAGAATGTCCAATCAGGCGGAGACACAAGAAAGAGATGAGGAATTTGAGAGGAGAAATATAGAAGAGCGAGGGGGACGACAGAAGGGCAGGAGGAGGGAGAAGGGTGTGTGTGTGTGTGTGTGTGTGTGTGTGTG
>NW_011351981.1:0-2330 GCF_000735185.1 Notothenia coriiceps | reverse complement strand
CCATCCTGTGAACGGGAAAGGTCACTCCCTTTGCATTTCAGTTTGTTGACTTTGTGACAAAACAACTAGTTAATACGCAACCATGTTACAGTGTGGTATTTACACAAGTGTGGTGTGGACACTTGAACAACCAGCTGCTCACATGCTGAAGATTGCAGTGACTGACTACTCAAGTACTGTACTGAAGAACAATCGAATGCCACTGTGTACTTTAACTCCACTACAGTTCAGAGGTACATGGTGTACTTTTACTCCACTACATGTATATTTAATCCCTTTAGTTACTTCACAGATGTGGATGAATGATGTGAAATCTAATCAAGTGTTAAATCAGACTTTAGTTCCACCTGGAGTAAATCCACAAGCTACCCTGCAGTATACAAAGTCATTCAAACTAGCTGCACCTTTACCAGCTTTGAGAACACTTTCATGATCAATCATTATAAAACATATCATATATATTATTCTGAAATGGACCAATCTACACAATGACTACTTTTACTGTCGCTACTTTCACTATATTTTGATGAGAATACTTTTCTACTTTTACTTGAGGAACATTTTGAATGCAGGACTTTTACTGTAACAGAGTATTCCTACACTCTGGTACTTCTACTTTTACTCAAGTACAAGATCTGAGTACTTCTACTTTTACTCAAATACAAGATCTGAGTACTTCTACTTTGACTCTACAAGATCTGAGTACTTCTACTTTTACTCAAGAACAAGATCTGAGTACTTCTACTTTTACTCAAGAACAAGATCTGAGTACTTCTACTTTGACTCAAGTACAAGATCTGAGTACTTCTACTTTTACTCAAGTACAAGATCTGAGTACTTCTACTTTATAATAAAACCACGCACAGATAAACCCAAAACTATTCAGATAAGCTTTCTTTGAAGGTTGTTGGTGTTGCTTAAGTTGTGTTGTAGATAAAGAAAGGTTAATATGTTAGGATTTGGAGAGTAGATGTTTTTGGCTGAGTCTTCGGTTTCCTTTTCCAAAGTTCCTCTACAGCTAAACGAATGGAAACAGATGGAAATGGAAAGACTGGGGCAGGAATAAGGAGTCTTATTCAGGGTTTTCTGGCCTCACTTAACTGGAGTCAGCACAGTGACTGGAGTCAACACAGTGACTGAAGCACAGTGACTGGAGTCAGGACAGTGACTGAAGTCAACACAGTGACTGAAGTCAACACAGTGACTGAAGCACAGTGACTGAAGTCAGCACAAAGGAAACAGACAAAAGCTTTATTAAAAAGTGCATCAGTGTATGTGTGTGTGTGTGCGCGCGCGTGCGTGCGTGCGTGCGTGTGTGTGTGTGAGATGGATAAAGAGAGAAAGAAGGGGATGAAATATCATCCAACTAGAACATGAAGTCATTAAACACAAGAGAAGCTCATACTGGGAAAGATGTAATGAAACCATTACATCAGTGTGTGTAGCTATGTCCAAAGTTAGAGGTATGGATCAGGTATTGGAAGGTTTTAAAAGAGTGTTTACCAGTTTGTTTGGGTAGCGTAGCACCACAGGCTGCACTGGGAGTCCTGGTATGAAAGCACCTGAGAAAGAAAAGAGAGGAAGGAGGTGAGAAGAGAAAGAAAATGTGATCTTCAATTACTTCTCGCATATGATAAGCAAATAACCCTGTTTTTATGTGATTTTAGGCAGAGATGGCAAAAGTACACAAATCCTTTACTCGAGTAGAAGTACAGATACTCATGTTTAAAAATACTCTGGTGAAAGTAGAAGTACTGACTAAACTTCTTTACTCAAGTAAAAGTAAAGAACTTTGAAATGTACTTCAGTAAAAAGTACCCATAACTAGCAGCTGTTTTAAAGAGTACCTGACCTCCCTTTATATTAATAGAACAATAATGTCATTGTTAGCTAATGAATGTTTCCATGCTGAACAACGGCAACATGACAACGTTTTCATTGGTCCCTCTTCTTTAGAGAAGACCAGGAAATTATGGATACACGGATCGTGTTCAAATCAATAGGCACGCAATGACTCTAAATAATAATGATCACGCCACCAAACACAGATTAAAACTAAAGAAACAAACAAAACAAACAAACAAAATTGAAAATGTAAGAAATAGAAAGTACAGGTATTTGTGTTGAAAATGTAAGAAGTCAAAGTAAAAAGTCATCAGAAAAATAAGTAGTGGAGAGAAACATGTACTGTAACAAAGTTTTTGTACTCCACTACTTCCCACCTCTGGGTAAAGAGCAGTGTTGGGCAAGTTACTTTTAAAAAGTAACTAGTAATAGTTATAGTTACTGCTCTCAAAAAAGTAACTAGTTACTTTATTAGTTACTAAATT
>NW_011351980.1:7795-12227 GCF_000735185.1 Notothenia coriiceps | reverse complement strand
AGCCGGTGTTTCTCGTGAGTGTTACCCCCGGGAAACAAACGCAATACACACAAACGCAAAATTACACAAACACACACGTATACACACACACACACATACACACACACACACTCGCGAGCTTCTCCCAGACCAGCAATCCAAACGAAAATATCTTCCCTCCGTAGTATTTTGATCATTTGCTAATAACCAATCAGATCGATGGATTCCAGAGAAGAGAAAACTTTGAAGGCCTTTTTCTCAAAATGATGACTCGGTGACAGTCATTATATAATGTGACATATTTCGCTTAATATTTGGAGTACAAAAACAATCCTGATATCACTAGAAAGCTAGGAATCTCCTCTTTCCAACAGTGTATACAACTCAAAATGTGTCTTCGGGTCAATGCGACTGATTTCGATAGAGCAGGTCACATATTACGTCCAAAACAGTCAGGCATTGTTTCTGATAGCAACTTTTTGATAGTGCCGTGGGTCCACATTTCCGATATTACGTCATATCGGACGCAAACCTGGATCAGCTCCGTTTCTTAGAGATTTGGGTACGGAGGGAAAGAAAGAGGGTTTTGTTTTCTTACACTTTGTGAGTTCCCTGACACACCGGGGACACACATTTATGTATAAAAGACATCAACAAGTACATTTTGCATGATAGGTCGTCCCCTTTAATGCATTCCTCTGCTCAGTATGCTTTGACTCACTTCCGCGAGGTTTAGCTCTGTATACATGTATGACGTTTACATATATATTGCAATACTTGGTCTTCTGCTCACATGCTTTATTAGGGTCTTAACCTTGCATGGAAAGTACCAGAAACAGCACTTTTTGCGTTATCAGGACTTCTCTATGCTTGTCATCTCAAATAATAGAAACCAGAAATGGTAAAAGGGACATTTGTGTGTTCTCCAATGTCTTTATAGAAAATGTTGCAGAAGTAATGAAACTTGTTCAATGCTTTTAAACAAAAAAGAAATAAATTACGATACGATATACTTTATTGTCCCCGTAAGGAAATTTGTTCTGGACTCCGTAGAGAACTCCGTAGAGATTTTAAAAGGCAGACCCCTTCGATGATGATTATTTTGAAAGGTACTGGTAATCTGGTGAATGTGGTTTCCTCATGCTTGATTTTGTATTTGTAACTGTGGGTTTTTATTTAATCTGCAGTCTTTTTTGGCTCACTTAAAAAAAGACATTTGAAATCTCTACGGAGTTCTCTCATTAACTTCAAGAGAGGTTAAACAAAGTATGGAAGCTAAATCTTGCATAAAAACAGCTTTTTAGCTTAGATTCTATACATTAACAGTACAGAAAAGCATATAAGAGCCATCAAAATACAAACCTGTGGAAGTACAGGTTTCAATGGAGAAAGCTAAAGTATTTGAAGACTTTTTCTGACACCTGTCTGTCTCTCTGTCCAGGTGGGGAACCACATTGACATCCTGTCTAAGAAGTGGGTGGCTCAGGACGCCGGTATCGGAGCGGGGGTGGACTCCTACTTTGAGTATCTGGTGAAAGGAGCCATCCTGCTGCAGGACGAGGAGCTGCTCAACATGTTCCTGGGTGAGACGGATGGAAAAATAATGGAAAACAAAGGCTAAACACATTTAAATTAAAGGTCACCTATTATGCAAAATCCACTAGAGCACCATTGTGTTCTTTTTAACCAAATGTCTCTCAGAGGGGCGTGGGGAGTGGCTCCTTATTTTCATCTAAAGTAACAGACAGAGAATCAGCACTTTTGAAACGGGGCTGAAACAGAGGGGATTATGGGTAATGCTGCAATGATCTGTTTGGTGTTTGGAGCCAACACTTGTATATATCTGAGACCTGTAATATATTTATGAAAAACTGTATCATAGGGGACCTTTAACATCCATGTGATGTGTATTCTCAGAGTACGATCGAGCCATTCAGAACTACACCCGGTTTGACGACTGGTACCTGTGGGTCCAGATGCACAAAGGGACCGTCTCCATGCCCGTGTTTCAGTCTCTGGAGGCCTTCTGGCCCGGTCTTCAGGTACACACAGTTCACTTCTAACACATGCAATCCTTTCCTAACATAGGGTTAAACATAATAATATACATATTGATTGCAGTCTCTCCTGGGGAACCTGGACAGCGCAGTGAGAACTTTCCAGAACTATTACTCCGTGTGGAGACAGTTTGGAGGTCTGCCAGAGTTTTACAGCATCCCTCAGGGTTACACTGTGGACAAGAGAGAGGGATACCCACTGAGACCAGGTCAGACCACCCACCTATTACCTGCAATCAACTGCAAATAAAGAGTGTAAAATATCAGCACACAGAGACATCATTAGACATGTTAACACTTCCCTTTAAAACTGTTACTGCCGTTGCCAAACAACAGCCACAAATGTATATAATGATATTATTGAGTTACTTTAAAACCAACATCAGTCCTGATAATATTCAATCAAACAATTAAAATCCTTAGTTTGTTAACATAATGTCACCACAACACTTAATTATTTTATGTTTAATTAAGTCTTCAATTATTTGCAACAACGTTGATTTTGATGCATCGAATCAAACACATTATACAGCAGCGATGCCCCTAGTGGAGACTAAGAAAATAGCATGTATTGGCACCTTTGGGCAAACATAAGAAATGTCTCAGTCTGGTGGAGAGTAGTGGAAACTACAGTGTTGAAGCTATGGCTCTACATTAAAGCCTGGCTACAGGATAAACAATGTTGGTTTTAATGGGTTTGTTTGACTTCCAGGGTTTGAGCGTCTCTATTTTGGTTACATTTTATTAAGACTTATTAAAAAAATAACCTAGATATAACTTCAAGCTGAATGATTCAAAAGTATAAAATAAACGTTTTCAGGTGTGTAATTCTTCTTAAACCTTAAAGTATGGCAGACTCCGCTCTCTGCAGCAGCCGACCACTTCCCTGCTTGTTAAAACACATATACACTACAGTAAGATTTTCTGTGTGGTGTTTCATTTGTTTCAGAGTTGATAGAGAGCGCCATGTACCTGTTCAGGGCGACAGGCGACCACACCTATCTCCAGCTGGGCCTCGACGCCCTGGAGTCCATCGAGAAGATCACCAGGACGCCCTGCGGATACGCCAGCGTAAGATCTGTTAGAGGTTATAAGAACTGAACTACAACATAGCATGCTTGTATGGCAATGCAAACATGCAGATGTTTGTATCAGGTATAATGTTTAGCACTGTGGCTGGGAGGGCGTGCGGTCGCCTTTCAACTAGAAGGTTGTGGGTTCAATCCCAGCCGTGCAGTCAACATGTCGATGTGTCCTTGGGCAAGATACTGAACCCTGAGTTGCTCCTGATGTGTGTGTGTGTGTGTGTGTGTGTGTGTGTGTGTGTGTGTGTGTGTGTGTGTGTGTGTGTGTGTGTGTGTGTGTGTGTGTGTGTGTGTGTGTGTGTGTGTGTCACTGCTCTGTATGAATGAGGTGTGAAAGCGCTTCGAGGGGTCTTACAGAATGGATAAAACGCTATATAAGTAAAGTCTATTTACTATCCACTTACAATGTCCTCCATGCTAGCATGCTAACGTTAGCAGTAAACACAAAGCACAGCTAAGGCTGAGGGGAAACCATTAGTTCTGCAGCTACAGTATATGATCATAAATTAAAGTCCAAATTTCATGTTGCAATAATTGTTCAGATAATCTACCTTTTTAAATCGTTAACAAAACCTGATTATTCTATCATTTATCTTAGTTAAATAACTTAAGTCTACATAAAAGGTGCTTTATAAACCAAGTCTTACTTACCTACTACTTTAGAAGCAAACAAGCAATGAAACTCATATTATCACAGTTCTACATGCATTTTTCGGCAAAAAGGTGATGTGAATAGAATGTTGTCTGAGCTGCTGTTGAACCAAAGCAGGATCCGTGGAAGGGGAACCACTCCCAATGTAGATATGAAGGGATCATTTAAGGAGCAAAAAAATGTTCTACATTTCAGGTGATTTTACACAAATGAACATAACAATACAATTATACATTTTAATACATTTTATGCTAGAAGACCCTCCTAAATACTACACAATGGCCCTTAGGTGTACTTTTTGTGTTAAACAGGTTTGTCCAAACTTTTCTCTCCGAGAGTCGAATACAGAAAAATATACGAAGGGCTGGGCCACTCACTGGAGGTTTATTGCCTTATAAGTTAGCAAAATCAATCAAATATAAATGTTGAAAGAACTGCTCAAATCACAGCTCTCCATACGGTTGAATGTATTTGTTTGGCAGTTCATTCCTTAAAACAGAAGCCTCAGATTGCTTATAATAAGAGGAAATAGGAAGGGTCTATTCCAAGCTTGTTATGTAAATACGTTATTGTGCTTTTTCTCATCAACTTAGATTTGTTAGAAAGTGTTTTTTTTTTAATTAACACACAAATACTTAAGCAATAGCTCACGACAGGCC
>NW_011351980.1:4088-5044 GCF_000735185.1 Notothenia coriiceps | reverse complement strand
CAGCATTACTATGTCGAAAACTGTTCCAATACAAATATTTCGTATATCAATATTTTAAGATACGTTTTACAGTTATGTAATGCACTGTTGTTGGGGGGAGAGACCGCCCCTTCCATATGAGTGTGTGTGTACGGCGGGCATGAGGCGTGCATGACGGGACGAGTTGTATTCGTATGTGGAAAAGTCATACTCAGTGCGGTGAACTCTGGCTTCATTGCTACTGTATCCGTAGCACTCCACGCAATAGTTGGGACTGTGTACTGAGGTCAGTAAAAAAAGTTTGCCCCCCCAAGCGTAATGTCAAACTCCGCCTATGCTTGTGTGTCTTACTGCATGTTTTGGTCTACTTCACACTTCAGTTTGTTCACATCACTATGCAAACATTTGATTTTGGAAAGTGTTATTAAAACAAAGCCTGTGGTCCTGGCTCTCTGAACATGTGTTGATGCAATCTTCTGCTCAGCCTCCTGTGAGTCAGTCGAAGGGGATTTACTGCAGCTCTGCAGCAACATGACGGTCACTGAGCTTTTACCTCCAATGAAATACACTTTTAAATTCCTTGAGGAGAGTTTAAAGCCAGTTGAAATATGAGAATAGACCCTCGGAGCTGCAGGTGCTTTGGAGAGAGCCAGGCTTGCTGTGTCTATACGTTTCAAGTGTTTATGCTGCTATTGTGTTATTTATATTGTGTTTGTTCCCTGTACAGCACTTTGGTCAACTGAGGTTGTTTTAAATATGCTATATAAATGAATAAAGATGCTAAGCTAGGCTCACCCCTCCTGACTCCAGCTCTTCATTAACACAGACTTTAGATTGATATATCTCAGTCTCAAAAAGAACGAGAAAAAGTGTCTTTCCCAAAAGTGTTGAGCTAACTGTAAATAAGAGGTTTTAAATCTTCTGACATCTCTACAGTTCGATCATCTATTTCAACACGTTTCCCAGACAGGAGGAGG
>NW_011351980.1:1550-3924 GCF_000735185.1 Notothenia coriiceps | reverse complement strand
ATGTGTCCCCGGTGCGTCGGGGAACTCACAAAGTGTCAAAAAATAAAACCCTCTCTCTTTTCCTCCGTACCCAAATCTCTAAAAACGGAGGAACAACTGAGCTGATCCAGATATACGTCCGATATGACGTAATATCGGAAATGTGGGCTGGCTTTACGCCCACGGCACTATCAGAAACAATGCCTGGCGTGTTTTGGACGTAATATGGTCTTTGTTTACATTAGCAAGCATCGCTAACACTCAGAGCTAACCTGTACTGGAGAGAGTAGGCTATGTGTAAAAAAGCAGGAAATAAAAAAAGGAANGTTTTGGATGTAATATGGTCTTTGTTTACATTAGCAAGCATCGCTAACACTCAGAGCTAACCTGTACTGGAGAGAGTAGGCTATGTGTAAAATACAGAAAATAAAAAAAGGAACTCACCTTGTGGTAAATCTGACCAGGGGCGGACTGGGACTAAAAATCAGCCCGGGACTCTCGACCGGCCCACTTCGGTACCGCAAGAAAAATACCGCTAGTACCGGACCATCGGGATTCGCCGGTCCGCCACTGAATCTGAGAGAGAAAAATCATTTTAGCTCCATACTGTTTCAGAAGTAATCCTTGATGTGGTTTGGAACATGATATGGCATTTAATTACGGCAGAATTTAGCAGAGTATCTCGTGTAATTCTGAGCAGGCATTAGCTCCGCCTCCTATTTTTTTCTTGTTTTCAAGCGTTTCTCTAACAGGGCTGAAATAGAGCGAAATGAGGGATTTCTAAAATGCATGATCTGTTTGGTATTTTGAGCAAAGCACATCATAGACATGTTTTGTATGTATTTGTATAAATCTGAGACCCAGAATATATGCCTAAAAATAGCATGATAGGAGTCCAGAAAGTGTTCAGTCACAGGAGCTTAGGTTTTCAAATTCAGAATATCTGTTATTGTTGTGTGGCCATGAAGAATATTATCTGCAGGATTCTGCTGACTTTTATTTTTTTAAAGACTCTCAAATTTCAAGCATGCATCCATGTGGCAGTTTCCATTTCTCTGCGACACAGGAGGAGGATACAGGAAGATCACTGTAGAAGAAAGAGCTGAATGTAATTGTTCTATGTTAAAAGATTATATGTTACAATTATTAAAAAGAAAACATCAAATCTTCAGTAAAGTGTAAATAATTTTACTTCAATACTTCAAATTGACCTAAACTTTGCCGTATTTTAATCAGAAGGGGAACTTGTAACTTAAGCCGTCTGATATACTGTATAAAGTGAAGTAAATGCAGTGAAGTAGAAGTAGATGGAGGTTTTGTCAAAAAGTAAGCAAACAATAAGCAGGTCAACTCCATCCACTTCAAAAAGAACAACAAAGATTACCAATAGTTTGTTGGATTGTTTTTAAAACACAATAAGAAATAGAAATGATCTGGTTTCAAGTGTTCTGTATCTGAATACTTTATATAGATAATGATAACTGATCACAGGCCATTGCATTAACACCTGGTATTTAAAGGAGTTAAAGGTATTTTGGCCACAATGTTATCATATGCAAACTTGTACACAAACATTATTTGTCCGAGGAGGTGATGCAGGAATTAGCAGCATCACTTGGAGATAGCTACAGTTCTGATCACTCAGCTATTGTTGCTGAAAGAAGTAGATTTTAATGTAAGAAGTCCCATTACCCTCAGCTTTCACCTTGTCGCAGTGTTTCTATAAGAACATGCTATTTCTTTGGAGAGGAAAGGCTTGTCTGAAGGTTTCTCTTTCGAAATAATATGGCCGAACTGCTCTCTGTATTTACCCCTTTCTAAGGTCTTATACTGAAGTGAATCAGATCCTGCAGAACGAGGAAACCCTAAACCAGGATGGATCGCATTAAAACTGCATCCTGCATCCACTTTATCCTTATTCTGATACAGAGCTCATGTTAATGCCAGGGAGGAAATGAGATTCAAGGGCTTAACACCAACATCTGCACCTTTTAATAATAATCATAAACGTAATTTGATCAGGGTTTGTGATGTGGCTCCACTCTGACTGGACACAGATGGTTACAGAGACGCCATGTTGGAGATTAACTTCCTGTTATTGTTACATGAAGAGACATTCAGTCCTGGTCCATTGACACGAAGCAAACTGTTGAAATATTTCTGAAAAATCTCACTCGTCACCGGCTTGAGCTTCAATCTCAGGATCCATGTATTTGTGATCCTCTCCAGAATGGAAGTAGTCATCACATACAGAGCATCAACTAGTTCCTGAACAGTGTGCTGATATCCAAGAGAGGGAGTTCCACAGTCACAAGATGGAGGAATAGAAAGCAGTATTCAACGTTTACTTCAGATTAGCTCCACGTCAGAAATGAGCTGGTTGTACGGTAATTTA
>NW_011351980.1:0-1523 GCF_000735185.1 Notothenia coriiceps | reverse complement strand
CATAGCTATCATATGCCTCAAACAGTCCTGATGCTCTTCTAGGTAATCACACATCCTGTCATGTACACAGCTACAGTTGGGATACCTTTGTTATCATGTTACTCTCATATTGGAATTCAGTATTCTCCCAACATTTTCCTTAAGAGATTTTCTCCTGGTTCCTCTAAGATCTGTAGACAGTGAACAAAAAACAGTAAAAAATTGAACCTCATTGTCCGGAAAACCAGTTTGGTCTAATTCCCAGGGCACCGGTGTTTTGTCTCCAGCTGTATTAAACGCCGTGGGCTAAATAGTTACTCCGATTTAAACCCATTTGTGGCAAAATAATAAAGACACTTTAGCAAGCGTCCTGTGTGAAACCATTAGCAAAAATTCTACTTTTTAACATTAAATGATTTAAACAGAAGAAGATACAAAAAAAAACGTTTCTCCAAACATGAAACAAATGATACAATCAATTATCTAGCCTTTAAATTACATCAAAGACCTGCTAACAACTACTTTGCACACTCATCTAACGAATATACTTAGTAGTTTGGTCGATCTACGTATCTACGTACAGTATCTGTCTATCTATCTACCTACGTATCTATCTACGTTTCTATTCATTTTTCTATCTTCATTTCTGTCTATCAGTTTTGTTGTGTTTTTTGTTGTTCAGCTTTCAGTTTACATTGTGTTTAAAACAGTAAGACATAATAGATGAAGCCGTTTGTATTGGAATTGAGATTTGTAGGAAACGGTTCAACCAAAGACACCACTTTAACTAATATACTGATAACCAGTAAGCACCAGCTGAGCATCCATCAGAGCAGTGACAACTCCAGTGAACCCAGTAAGACCCAGAGAAACCCAGTGAAACCAGAACCATCAGATATCTGAACACTGGGCGAGGTTCAGAGACGGTCGTCAGCGTTTGACTTTGTTTCCAAGGAGGGAACAACTTCCTGTTCGAATGACATCATAACATCTGAGCATGTGCAGTGCAGACGCATCCAGGAACAGATGATGGTGATAAAAGGAGACACACACACACCCACACCCACACACACACCCCCACAGACACTCACACACACATTACACTTTATGATGGTCAGCTCAGATGTTGCATAATGTTAGCACTTGGCTCCAGGTCCCCGAGCTAATCATACTCTGAAAAGTGTCCACACCCTTCACACAAACACACAAACACACACACACACACACACACACACACACACACACACACACACACACACACACACACACACACACACACACACACACACACACACACACACACACACACACACACACAGCTAACAGTCTCATCTGTTAGCCATTAGCAGCCAGTCAATGACAACAGACTCACATATGGGCTGGGCTCACCGTACTCACACACAATCACATACTATTCATATGATGTATGGACGTGTGTGTGTGTGTGTGTGTGTGTGTGTGTGTGTGTGTGTGTGTGTGTGTGTGTGTGTGTGTGTGTGTGTGTGTGTGTGTGTGTGTGTGTGTGTGTGTGTGTGTGTGTGTGT
>NW_011351979.1:0-5230 GCF_000735185.1 Notothenia coriiceps | reverse complement strand
GGGGGGGGGCCTCATCTCACAATGTGGCTTGGGGCCCCAAGTTGGCCAGGGGCGGCTCTGATCTTAAGGCTAATAAAAATGACAAGGCTAAGGCTGTAATGCTAACTAACATGTTTTCTACTAGCTAGGTAGCTAACTTGATCCAGCCGCTCCTGGTACTTTCATCAGACGGGAAGCGAAAGAACGAGCAAAACCCATTGCTGGTATGATAACAACCTTGTACTAAGCACACAGGCATCTTGTTTAATTTATCTTATTGTAGCTATCTCTTATTTAGTGGAGGAAAACAATTATGACATCAGTTATTACATCACTTACGCGACTCTGGGATTTGTAGTCTTTCGAGTTGCATATTTTTCATAGTCTAATATTTCAACAGTTTTATGACAAACTGTGACTTTTTTTACATGGAAATTATTTTTTAAGATTGACAAACATCATATGTGTAATTCATGGCACAATTCAAACGGGATTGAAAGATAAGTTTTCCCTCCCCATTGACGGGACTTCGCCTCTCTATAGCCAAAGTCGTACCCAAGAACTACGTAAGGTCAGATCCAATTAATATAAAGTCTAATGGGGCCAGGATATTGCCCCTTTTTATTGCAATGGGTCTGAGATATGCATGTTGATATGTGCATCACCCATGTAGAGCAGTTTTTGTCAAATGTATACACCATCTACCTCAGCACCAAACAGCAAACTGACAGAGTTGGAGGCTTGTGAACATAGTTGAGTTGTTGGAGACCAAACCAGAGCTGAAAGGACAGTGAACAATTGAATATCAATCATCAAAATGGATCCAAATGTTACGTTGTTTGTTGGATTTGTAAATAGGTTTGTGTAGATGAGCACATATTGACAGAACTCAGACCCATTGCAATAAAAAGGGGCAATATCCTGGCCCGACGTAGGTCCTTGGTTTTTTAAACCAAATTAACGCAAATTAATGTGATATTAGCAATGTCTAAGAAAAAACATTTGTGGTGAAAATCTTCATGAAAGTTAATTCACAAAATTGCACAGTTTTCCTCAACCCTTTATTGTGCTAAGAAACTGTGGTTAGAAAGTGTTTTGACCATCTACTCAAATTACCCATTACTCCCATTACTCTCTAAACAGCAACTGCTATTAAGTTTAAATGACAATTGAAAATATATTTTCCTTGACATGTTTTGAAAACCTGGAGTTTACAGGCAAACAAACTTAATTTAACGAACGGTGTGAGCATCTCTGTACAGTTCAGTACAACTGACAATTGCAGGTCCACCTTCTTGAAAGTGGGGCAGTCCTGAAAGCATGTACATGGTATCCCTGCCTCAGACATGTAGGGCCTTTCTTATTCCTCTAATTTCCCCTCCTCGACTCCTCGAATCCTCGGTCCTCCGGTAGTGACCCGGAAATGGATTTCAGCGCGCCATGTTGAAGGACATCTAATTTCTCTAAATGCACATCGAGGATCGAGGAGGCTCTCTGGAGGATACACTGATGGCTCCTCCACGGATGTATTTCCGGCAACAGTGATGTTTAAAAGAGTCGTGGCGCACGGTCGGACTTATCTCAGCCAATGACAGCTCTGCATGCATCCCCTGGATATTATTTTATTGTGTGTGTGTGTTTGCGTAGATGCGGCGGACAGACAGGCCTCAGTTGGTTTGGTGTCCTATGCTTACTTTAAATACTTATAAAACTTTTGGCCCGTAATTTAATTTCCTCATTCTAGTGACCAGAGAGGGGAGGGGGGGGATATATCCAGTCTCTGATAGTGTTACGTTATTATGCTTTGAGTGCTCTCATACTTGTTTCATTCTGAAATGATATATATATATATATATATATATATCATCTGTAGCCTGTTATTGTCTCATTATACCGCACTGTGAATGAATCAAAGTAAATATATAAGTGGT
Source organism: Notothenia coriiceps (assembly GCF_000735185.1). Classification (NCBI taxonomy): domain Eukaryota; kingdom Metazoa; phylum Chordata; class Actinopteri; order Perciformes; family Nototheniidae; genus Notothenia; species Notothenia coriiceps. The sequence continues at coordinate 3,320 of NW_011351979.1, read as the reverse complement.
CATGAACACATCTGTCCATCAGACAGAGTGCTGCTGTGCCTCCTGTCATCATTAATGGACGTCTCTTTAAAATGACCGCTCAGAGGAGAGGAGTTCACATTTCTCTAACCGCCTGCTGCTTCCCCTGCCCTCTCCTCGGTTCCCCTCCTCAGTCCTCCGCTCGCATCTCCTGTGGGCGGGACTAAGACACGGGGATAGGAGTCGAGGAGGGGAAATTAGTGAAATGAGAAAGGCCCGTAGTGACTATAACATAGGTCTGTCAATGAAGGGAATGAAAACCAAGCACCCGAGGTCTCAAACAGGTCCAGCATCAGCTTTCCAACCAAAGTCAGCCCAGCTTGCTGTCTGCTCACTTAACACTGCTGTTGGTTTAACTGAAAACGTGTCTATCAGGGTTGGTCTATCAGCAGCTGGTAATGCAGTTCACTGTACGCAGCCCACGTTATTGATCACAAAATGTGTTCAAGGCAAAAGTATTGAGGTGTTTTAGGATAAAATAAAAATGCCAAAGGACAACACTGATATTTTCATATTAGTCTGAATGCTGAATGTCGATGTCAAGTGCTCCTAAAAGGCTCTTTATTTTCAAATGGCTTCGGAGCAATGCTGTTTATGGCTTCAGGTGAATAATAAATAGGTAAACACAAGAGCTTTTCAGCAAAGGTTTTATAAAACATTTCTCCAATCAGCATTCATCCAGCCACCCACCTCCATTTCCAAACTAATTTCATGCCGCTGAAGATAAAGTAAGATGCTGAGCACAGTGAGTAGGGAGCGTCTCACTTTATAAGCCGATAAATTAGCCCTAACGGAGTGACTTCCTTAACTTCTTTCTTTATGGTCCTCAGGTAGCTTAGTGCGCACACAAGCAACAAAAGTCTTCATAGAAGAGACCGGGCACTTCTGCCTTTTTTTGTTGTTGTAATTTCACTTTTTCTCTTATATTTGCAGGGTACACACAATTTTCTGTTCAGGTCTTTACGACCTTGATTCACCATGGGGCTTCAATTTCTTAATTTCTTCTAGAAAGCTCTGAAATGCAGAAGTGACCTGAATAAGACACTGGTTTTGACTGATAGTCACATTCGTTATTTAGTCCTGGTCCTTTTCCCAACCTCTCTAATTGGGTATTTTTGATATGTTTGTAAGATATTTTCATTTTCCTTAAAAGAGGCAGCCTGCTGTAAAGTTGCCCAGTGAAATATGACGTGCTGAGTCACATCAGAGTGATACTTCCACGGGAGGAGGCAAGAAGAAATATGCTTTTTAGACTCCAAAATATTTGATTTATATGGAAATTATTTTGTAGAAAATTATACTTCCAACCCCCCTGTTTTGAAGTAAAGTTGTTTTGAAGATTGAGTCTTGATCTTGAGTACAACGCTGGCATAATAAAGTGACTTTACAATGGACTGCTTATCACAGAGCTGGTCACAACATCAGTTAAATGTCCTTTTGTTGTAAACAATGTTGGATGAATACAATATGCTAATGATGAACAGAGATTAGTGTTTCATCTTTGTCCTTTTTGAGATTCAGAAACATGCAATGCCTTGACTTTTAGATTCCTATTTTCCTTTTAATGATTGTCGTGGAGGACTTCTAAAGCCTGATATATTCCAACCGAGTTGTGATGAGAAATGAAACGCTCTTTATTTGATGGAATCCCCATTTAGCCGCCAGCTGTGTCATTTGTCATTTAAATGCCAAGGCAATGGTAATGGGTTGTGTATCTGATGGCAAATTAGTAAGGAGAGCAAAGTTATATCTATAATCATTTAAAAATCTAATTTGTTAAATATGCAGTGCAGTCATTGTACCAGAGATCAATCTGTCTGCGGTAGGAATGTGGAGTTGCATTTGAAGAAAATAATTGTTGAAATAATCTAAGTCAATAACCTAAAAAATGACTCAAAGAGGTTTACTGCAACCAGAACTAATAATACAAGAAGAAAATGACCAGAATCGGTGGTCCTGTTTCCTCAACAACTAAGAAATAGAGATGGTTTGTAGATGTCTTGAGCAGTCAGGAAAGAGAGGGACTGTTTCAGCAACAGAACACCTGGTTTTGGTGATTTTCACAACTGAGTTACTTCTCTCATCCAATATGTTCAAAATCATGTCGATAAAAGCAATTCACTCGGAAAATGTGTTCCATTGCATTGTGTCAAGTCCAGATGTTGTTCTACTACTATGTATTTTATATGTGGTCCATTTTTCAGATCATATGTTAACTCTAGGTTTCAGAACGCTGAACAAAAACTTCTTCCCCTGATATAGAAAGGTAGGATCAGGAAATAATGAAATACTAAGCTGCTGTTTCTGATCTTGTTCATTAGGTAGTTCATGCGTAGAGAGGCACGGTACAGCAATGATGAATAAAAACGTTTCCTATATTTGCTGGGATCTTGCTTTGACCTTGCTTGAGCAGATGTCTTTGACCTCTATGTGTTGGGTTCCAAATTCCCAGAGTTTGCATTGAAGGCCTCCGGTTTTCTCCCACAGTCCAAAACATCACAACATACCCAGACATGTGACATAGGTATAACTATACATAGTTGGTTTCCCCTTTGCTAGACTTGTGTCTTATCCTATACAAACTTGTGTCTTATCCTATACGAACTGTGATTGGCTCCAGATTCCTCTGACTGCACACAGGAAAAGATGGTATTGATAATGAAATTTAGCGGACAGTCTATGATATGTCATATACAGTGACATATTCTCAGCATTGCAAATAGAGTTGAATATGTTTGGTCCTGAACTGATGCAGAAGACACATTTCCTTCCAAACTAAGTCTAATGGATAAAGGATCCTGAGTTGTGGCTGTCCCTGGTGGTCCTGCCTGACGCTCACCTTACTACTTCTCTAATGGCAGCCAGAGGATTGATGACATCCACCTGTATCCATCTTCTTCTTATTCCTAGACACATGCATTTTCAAGCATTTGGACTAACTATTTTGTAAATGTATTATCTTTTTAATTTACACACAACATATATTGCACGTCTGTCCGATGTGAGGGTCCAAGGGCATTGTATTCATATTCTGTACAAACTGGATGCACTGAATATTCGGCCACCGAAAATTATCGGCCGAAAATGGTTAAAAAGCCCCTTTCGGCTGAAAGCACCGAAAAAATATCACCGAATGTCAGAGAACAGGGTTACGTTGATCATGCTCCGCATATTTGTCCGGGTGTTTTGATTTCAAGTGGTGGAGTAATCCCGAAGTGGTGAAAGTCTTTGCAGTTACACCCCCTCGAGAAATGTCAGCTGAACACGTTTTACAAATTGCAATCCGCGCCTCTTTCTCTGAT
>NW_011351978.1:0-4428 GCF_000735185.1 Notothenia coriiceps | reverse complement strand
CACACACACACACACACACACACACACACACACACACACACACACACACACACACACACACACACACACACACACACACACACACACACACACACACTCAGGTTAATGTAAACCTGCTGACCTGTAACGTAGAGCCTCTTATATACAAACCACAAACACACAGTCGTAATCCCCGAATGCAATTACAACACAAACGGAGACCGGTGCTTGATGAATTAAAGGCTCACGTCTTCATTCAAACTACAAACAAACAGAACAGTGTCCGTCATAAACACCTTATATAACATACTGTATCACAGTGCAACAGCTAGAAAAATAAACTAAACCCAGAGAATACACAAGAGAAAACAATAAATAAGACCGATCTAAAAGGGGAAAAACAACAGAGGAAGAAAGAAGATTAAATCAGACAGAGGACGGAGGAAAAAAGCTCTCTCTTGTTTTAGTGCAAACAATGACAGCTAAAAACACAAACACTGCAAACAAAAAAATAAAGCTGGTAAACAAAAACACTTAAATCCCTCTATTCTGAGTTTAGAATGAGAATGAGAAATGCAGATCTTCTGTTTAAGGGGCAGTATTGTGTTTTGGCAGTTTCCCTTTCCTGTAGTCTGCTGATTAGGTTTGTGTGCATGTAAATGGTCTGCAAAGGCTAAAATCCCAAAGTTCCCTCCGTGACATCACTTTGTGACACTCTCACTTCTACTCGATAGCGCTCCAACACGTTGTACCTGATAGGCTAAGAGGCGGGACATCTCTAAGCGGTTGACCAATCACAACAGAGCCGGCCAACTAACCAATCAGAGCAGACTGGGCTCTGGTTTCAGACAGTGGGGGAAAATAGTTGCTGCAGCACAGACAGTATGAGAGAAATAAAGAGCTTTTTGAACATTAAATCATGTGACATGTCCCAGTGGAGACGCTAAATACAAATATGAACCTGTACATTTGCATAATACTGTATGCACACTTTAAAACACATCAGTCACACAAACTCATAATGTGTAGGCCACGTTAAACAGGCATGATGTGCCAATATACCTGCTGCTCTCCTGGAACATCAACATACATACGGACATGACAGCAATAGCAACAAACATATTTACACATTTTACAAAAACTACATTTGTCTTTTGAAAGAAATCCGTCTACTGTTTATGCTGCAATGGAAAAAAAGAAAAGCGATTAGACCGCCAAATGTATATTACTTTGTTTGCTGCACAACTTTACCAACAGAGAACGGATTTGCATTTTCTGTGAAAAACAAGTTCTTATAAAACATTTCCTGACTTCCTTTGTCATAAAACATAATGACTTGTTCTGCCTCATAATCAAAGAGTCGTCAAATGTCTGCGACCGCGTAACTCCTGTCGCTTTTCATGAGTTGAAAGTGTCACATTCTTTGAACGCGAGCCTCCGAATTGGGAGGCGTTAAGCAACGTCTCTTTTATTTCCGCGCTGCAGTAGCTGTATAAGTGAAGCCTGCTGGGAGAGCACGCTGAAAGAGGAACAAAGGTCTCTCTCTTTTTCTGTTTCTCTCTGTTCTCTTTTCATATTCACTCCTTGCAATAAAACTGGTGCTGACTATACAGCCGGCAGGGAGTCCGGCCTCCGTGTGTCCTCCTGTGGGCTGAGCAATTAAGATATGAAGCGAGGGAGGACGGTGAGGAAGAGGAGGTGAGGGAGACAGATGAAGAGAAGAGGGGAGGAAGTGGAAATGGGAAATAATTAAAATACGGAGAAAATTGGAGATGAGAGAGTTGAAAACAAGAGTGAGGACAGAAGGGTGAGGAAGGCGAGTAGATAAAGAAATGATTGGAGCAGAAACAATCAAATGTCCCAATTTCTCCTAATCCCTTGCAGAGAGGGCCATAGAGTGATACGAGCCAGTTAGACTTTGGTTTCTGCGGGCCACGATGTTCCCATTTCTTCGTATTCCTCTGTGCACTCAGAGCAGAGATAACAGCCTGAGCCTGCAGCCGGGAACTGAGGGCGACAACAGCCCAGAGGTCAAGGTCACAGGTTCAAATCCTCAGAGCGAAAGAAGGGAGAAACAATGAGGAACACTCTGCTCCTGCCCCGGAGGAAGACCATTAAAGTGATGCTGGACTTTGGGTTGTACAGCTTTGGGAAGTGAGAGCGGTCCACATTGTGTCAGATGTCTGTAGAAATAAACTCTCCGTTCAGGGAAACAGGAACTCTCCGTTCAGGTAAACAGGAAAAAAGGTGTCGTCTTCCAACAAAAACAAAACCATTAAACCTATAATTGTTTTGTTTTTTAAAGATGCTAGAAATTACTCTGATTTTCACAGATGCAAAACAAGCATAGAGAACTGGATTTCTTTCTTTTCAAAATGACATTTTTAAAGTATGATTTAAAGACCTGTCGAAGAGAAATGACTCAAAAACAAAAGCCATCCTGTGGGAGCTGCACTCTGCAGTTTGTCACATTGACAGCTCCAATGGAGTTGATTTGTTGCCTGAATGTCTTAAATTGTTAGGGATTATATTTCTTATAAAGGGATGCCAGGATGAGCCATTTACTTCAATTAAAAAGTGATTCCTACCTTATCAGAAGCCTTCAGAGTTGTTATGAAGACACAACCTTATATTTATAATCTACGCTGGGAGTAACCGACAGCATTTCTGAAAAGTTTAACATAATTCTAGCTCTGAAAAGAGAGTAAGGAAAACAATGATATGCTGTAGCACAACCGTAATGCTAACAAAGTAACACACTTAATCAAATAAATAAGAAAAGAACAATCTCATCTCAGGGTCGATTTAGTCTGGAGGTTGCCCAGTGTTAATGGATGTACAGTATATGTTCAAGTTTTACGTTTTTTTAACTGATAACTGAACTTATCATCCATGTTGGCTTTAAGTTTCAAGAATGAACTTTGAAACTGCACATGTTGAATGTTAGCATGTTAACTGTTTGCATGTTAGCATCTTAGCGTGCTTAAGGCTAGCGCAGTGGATCAAGATTTGTCTGCCAGTAAATTGTGGATTTGATTTGTATAAAGCACCTCTTGGTATAATCTGTTGTGTTGTTAAGCAGCCCACTGTATTAATGATTCTAGTATAGCAGTTGTTTGTTCATTTTTCATCCGTCCAATAATAGTTTTAGAGCAATATTGCATGTCATTTAGCAGACAGGTTTTTCCATAGCGACCGTGGATATGCCTACAGAAGCATGTTGTTTTCTACGGTCTCATTATTACAGCCTCATGGGGGGCTACGTGGAAGTTGTCTTTTTATCTTGATTCAAACATACAGAGAGAGAGATGGTTGCCGTTAGCAACATCACAATATTCCCATATGAGCTCTGTCCACCGCGGGCTGTTTGCTGATTAAGCTCTTTTACATCGCTGTATATTCACTGCTTTTTCCTTCTGTTTTTTGAACACAGCGCTTACTGAAGTCTCTCTCCTGCATGGCCTGAGGGAATTGTATAGTCTTATTGAATTTATATCACTTTTAGTTGCCACCTTCTGGGATCTTACATATTTTTACTTGATCCACTTAAAATATGAAACCATTTGAAATGTAAGGATTGATCAGAGTTTAAATGTAAGTTTAAGAGTTTGAAACTCTCATTAATCTACACTCAAAGAGACTCAAGTTTGGAAACATGGTTAGATGTTTTTATCTGTGCAGCCCATCATACAGTGTTGATCAATGTGAGGTTCTGGATCTCTTTTATACATTGACTTTTATGGAAAAATAATCTTCTATATTCCCTGATCCAAGTGAATCTGTTAAGAACCTTGACAGAAACTTGGACTCAAACGCACGACTCAAAAGAAAGTTTGTTCAAAAAAGTCTTTACTTTGGAAAAAGTATAAAGTTCAAACAAAAAATCCCTCCTGAAAGGCAAAACGTAGCAAAGCAAAACACAAACTAAATAAACTTGACTATGGTCACAAAGTACAATAATCTCTTGGCGAGACAAGCTGGCTCTCTAAATGGCACAAGGCACAAGACGAACTGGCACAGGACAAAGGGAGACAGGACTATTTATACATGAGGTAAGGGGGAACAGGTGGAAACAATAAGGGGCGGGGCAGACGCTGACGATGGCGGGAAAACACACAAAGGGAGGAAGTAAGGGGACCTGAAATGAGAGACAAGAGGTAAGTACAAAATAAAACAGGAAGTGCAATGACAGGACTAGACAGGTGAACAAAAATACTTGACTAAACATAAATGTAACCTGGGCTATGAACTAAACGTGAAACAATAACATGAACCTGATTAACATGACATGAATTATTTAGCAGACATGACGGGATGTTACAGAAGACAGACAAAACTAAAATCGGGACATAAAACTAAGATCGTGACAACGGCAAGGTCCGTTACAGTTTGTTTTCATCTGATTTTAAAAAAAGTCTTGGCTTTCAGAATATTAAACTTGTTTCGGCA
>NW_011351977.1:9210-10020 GCF_000735185.1 Notothenia coriiceps | reverse complement strand
CACAGATGCGTTAGAGAGGGGGCAAAGACACACTAGAGCCAGGGTGGGGAACCTTTTCCTCAAGGCCATTTCAATTTTTCTAACATCCACCGAGGGCCGTACAAATTATTGTACCTCTGCTTAAAAAATACTAAAATCACAGCCCATTTATTTGACCTTTCTTTCATGCTGTGCAAAGAAAAAGCAACCTCTTAATCCAGATATCTTACCATGACTCGTGCATGCATTCACGTGCACGGTGTGGCATGACCACTGAAACAGAAAGATATGGACACAAGATGTGTGCAAATGTATTTAGTTTCCTATCCATGTGGACATGATTTAAGTGGGGGGGGGGGAACCTAACCTCCTCTAGGGGGGTCCGGGGGGCATGCTAATATTGAAGTTAAAAGCATCAATCTGGTGCACTTTGGGAGCAACATTAGGAGATCTATGGATACATCTCTCAACATCCATATGAAACAGAACTGTAAGCATGTTTACTTTTTCTTTATGGATATTTTACAAATCACTCCCCTTTCAAACTGTATTCTTGTTTATTAAAAACAACTTTTTTTTACTATCATATAGTATTTTATACCCGTTTACTTTATTCTCTTATTTTTGTATAACTATAATGATCATATAAAGATGTGCCTTTACCTCACTGGTTGTAGAAAAAGCTTCTTATATTCGTTAGCATAGCTAGCTAACCAGATGCTAATAACAACAAAGTTATTGACTGTATGATCAGCATGACAGATGAACAGATCGCCACTGGGCTTACAACTAAAGACACAGCCACGCAAAAACTGCGGCATGTGTACGGCT
>NW_011351977.1:4985-7313 GCF_000735185.1 Notothenia coriiceps | reverse complement strand
GGTTGTCTTGAAACAACTTTCAATATATAAAATCCAATTTTAAAAGGTGACCTATCATGCAAAATGCACTTTTGTACGTCTTTTATAAATGAATATGTGTCCCCGGTGTTCCAGGGAACTCACCAAGTGTCAGAAAACACAACCCTCTCTATTTTCCTCCATACCCAAATCTCTTAAAAAGGGGCTGCAACGGATCTGATACAGACTGATCCAGATTTGAACACTTCTATGACGTCACAGAAGTGGCGCTACGGCTATTGGGCGAACTCCACCAATCAGGAGGAGACAGCCACGGACATTGCCGTTCGAAAGCGCGAGAGATGCTGTAGTACATATGCCAGGCCTGTAGATGGTGCTGTTCTCACAGAATCAGCCCATGAAAAGACAGTGTTAAATTGAGCGAAATGAGGAATGGCTAAAATGCATGATCTGTTTGGTATTTTGAAAAATAAAAAGTATAAATATTCCTTATATAGGTATGGTCCTACACTATATTATTCAAATATAGCATGATAGGTCCCCTTAATCGGACCCAGGTGCGACACAACGACCGAAGGTGGGTGAGAGAACCACTGGAGTCGGGAAGCCATCCCAAGACAGGTCGTCAGACGCCCCGCCAAGCTTTGCTACGGCGGACCAACACTAGTAGAGTTTCAGGTCAACACGAAAAAAAGTTACATTTTACTCATAGAGTAGAAGCACTACCTGCTATATAAATAGAACACAACAAATAAGAGAAAGGAAAATGCCCTGTCAGAAGAAAATACAATTAAATTTATAGTAAAATTTTCGCAGGGGATGCAAAAAGTAACGACATAAGGTATCCAGAGTTTCCTATTATTGTTTTGTACAACGAGACTTCACAAACGGAGCTTTTGTGGTTTGTCTAGTACGGTCGTATGGGTATTAGGGGAGACAAGTCGGGAAAAAAGGTTTCACAGGACTAAGAGACAGACACTGAATCTACCCTTTTTATTACTCGGGGAGGGTACGGGGGAGACTCTACTTAAACCATTTTTCTCTTTTGTGTGTACCCACGAGATCCTCTCTTAAGTCCACTATTCCCCCCCCCATGGAACCAACCACTAACGATTACGCATGTGTCGGTTTTGTAGCAGAGTGACTCGTAGTATTTCACCCTGCTTAGACGCGAGTTCGATAAAAGTTTCCCTTGTTCCAAAATAATCCTTTACCTAAGTCCTGTTTCTTCACTCTCTTAGAACAAAAAGGACTTTATGAAAGGCTCAGAGGAAAGGTTGTCTCCTGTGTACAACTACATCTTTTCCCTCGTACTTGGGTCAAATCTAAACGTATTATCCACCTGGAAATTATCACACAAAGGCACTTGAAGATGAAACACAATAAATTCGTTAAGCTTAACGGACCCAAATTCTTCCACGACAAATTTTTTTCTAACGGAACGGAAAACGGAACCTATCTTGGCAACGGTTCAACCGTCAAAAAATTTCCCGTTTTTCATCTTCTTTAATCTTGAGTTATTAATTCAGTCTTTCGTCGACTTAGACCCGTACACGTTTACAGGTGAAAAGTCGGACTGGGAGGTTTATTTCCTTAGTCCAAACTCTTACCTTTGTAAAACGTATATCCCGTTCAATATATAAGATGTTTTTTCCTTAAAGGTCAAGACAAAACTTTAAAAATTAAGTTAAGTACACCCTCAACTCTAGAACCGGTGGCACAGGCTTACTGCACTTTTGGGTCTGGTTTGTTTGGTGTCAATTGTTATACTTTTCTTAATTTCCCTCGTCTCAGATTCTTTATCGCTCCGCGACGGGACATTTCCTGACGGTCGAATCCACACCCACACCTAGGTGGTATCCACCTTAGGGTAGTTTCGCTTCAATATATAAGGAAACGGCTTACTAAATTGTTTAATGGTGGTACGTTTGGGTATGAATTAGCGAATCGGCAACAGCATTCCGAGTGTAAACATGACGTCAAAATCACCGAAATAGTAAACCTCTGAACACGAATAATGTTTCATATGATTCATTACGTATTATATTTTGGGTTCCCAGTATGGTCACTTCAAGCATGCACTCCGCTCCCTCCCTTCTACTCACACTAGAGCGTATCCCTTAAATAGTGGATGGTCCTGAGTATTTAATTTTTAAAGGTTTTTTAGGTTTGTGGTTTGTCCCGTTTCAATTTACTCACGGGTGGTTCCAAGGACTCGGATTTTACGACGCCTTCTGTTTAAGTGCATGTAAAATTAAAACGTATTTTGATTTTCCGTGGTAATGTACGTCGTTCCCTTTTGACCCTTCGGCGTCAACCTTGCACCTAAGGGTTTCACACTTTACTAAA
>NW_011351977.1:480-4940 GCF_000735185.1 Notothenia coriiceps | reverse complement strand
GTGTGTATATATACCACCGAGTCCAGAAAGGCCCCTTGAAATTAGTTGCACAGCAGTCCCATGCATAATCATGGGGGACAGCAGGAGAAAAGACTGTGAGCCCGGGGGGGAGTGGATCTTCCACCTCTCCATCCTCCCCACCTCCACCTTCATCTCCCCTCCACCTCTCCATCTCCCCTCCACCCATCCTCCTCTCAGCCACCCACTGTCTGCTTGCGCTGCTGGCTTGTGCATATGTTTTAAATGAACAGCCGTCTCCTCAGGGTCATTTGTGGGTGCAGAAATGATGATGGAGGAACGCGATGAGGGCGAGGGAGAGATAGATGGATGGCTACAGGACGAGGGAATGATGGCGAGACTGCACGGTCACAAAGAAAACAGGCGTTTTTATGCATAGCAGAGCCAACGGATATTGAAGAGGAAAGGAGAGCAATTGATTCCACTGTTTTTCCCTCCTGCTGAGGCCTGACCGCCCAGCAGTGACAGGACATGCTGGACTGTCAGAAGGTCAGGACAGGTGCTGCAGGAACCACAGCATGCTAAGCTGTGCTAACCTTGTAATTTAACTCCAGAAAGTGAGTGATCTGCCCAGGAAGCAACTGCTGCCCAGCTGACACATACTTAAGACACTTATTAAGTTGGACAATCTGGTTTTTGGGTGTCTCCTTTTCTTTTCTTTCCGTTCTTTTGTCTCCCCTCCTGCCTCGATTGGACTCCTTTGTTTACTTCTGTACAGTGACGTAACACTCGCTCTTCTATTGGCAAGCATTCCAACACATTGTAGCGGTGATAGGCTAAACAGGCGGACATATATAAGCGGTTGACAATCAGAGCAGACTGGTCTCTGGTTTCAGACAGAGGGTGAAAAGAGGTGCTTCATACAGGCAGTATGAGGAAACATAAAGAGCTTTTGGAACATTAAAGCATGGAAAACAGCTGTCACAGATTGAGGGCAACAAATACAAATATAAACCTTTCAAATGTGTCCTCTTTAAAACAAGGACCATCTGCATCATTATTACGCATGTCCCAATTAAGTATATTTTTGCCCTGATCTGAACCAAGTTTTTAATATGCTGTATTCTGCAGATACAGAGTCTGATTCCCATTCTGATTAAATATGTATTCTGACACATTGGAAATAACAGCTGTAGCCTGACTTCATCTGATGCCACATTATTCACAAAATAAACTTGATCACAGATGCGTTAGAGAGGGGGCAAAGACACACTAGAGCCAGGGTGGGGAACCTTTTCCTCAAGGCCATTTCAATTTTTCTAACATCCACCGAGGGCCGTACAAATTATTGTACCTCTGCTTAAAAAATACTAAAATCACAGCCCATTTATTTGACCTTTCTTTCATGCTGTGCAAAGAAAAAGCAACCTCTTAATCCAGATATCTTACCATGACTCGTGCATGCATTCACGTGCACGGTGTGGCATGACCACTGAAACAGAAAGATATGGACACAAGATGTGTGCAAATGTATTTAGTTTCCTATCCATGTGGACATGATTTAAGTGAGGGGAGGGGAACCTAACCTCCTCTAGGGGGGGTCTGGGGGGCATGCTAATGTTGAAGTTAAAAGCATCAATCTGGTGCACTTTGAGAGCAACAATCTATGGATACATCTCTCAACATCCATATGAAACAGAACTGTAAGCATATTTACTTTTTCTTTATGGATATTTTACAAATCACTCCCCTTTCAAACTGTATTCTTGTTTATTAATAACAACTTTTTTTTACTATCATATAGTATTTTATACCCGTTTACTTTATTCTCTTATTTTTGTATAACTATAATGATCATATAAAGATGTGCCTTTACCTCACTGGTTGTAGAAAAAGCTTCTTATATTCGTTAGCATAGCTAGCTAACCAGATGCTAATAACAACAAAGTTATTGACTGTATGATCAGCATGACAGATGAACAGATCGCCACTGGGCTTACAACTAAAGACACAGCCACGCAAAAACTGCGGCATGTGTGCGGCTCCTTATGGGTACTGCTTGGAAGTGCCGGAGCGACGTTCTGGTGCTCTCCGTCAGAACTGCACCACAAATTATTCTCAATGTTATTTCCACAGATCATGTTGAAGCTGGCGGATGTCGTGTGTTATTTGGACACAGCCCAGATCCGACATAAGCGTGACGTATGCAGTGCTTGTTTTCTAGACCGACAACTTTTTGGTGCTTGAAACGAACCGGATTCCGGAGCTTAGAGGCGGCTCCGCTGCGGCGTGAACAGGAAAAAACGGTGCTTTTCAAGCTCCAGCTCCGAACCGGCCCTGAACCGCGTTTGTGTGAAAGGGGTAAAAGTCAACAATTATATCAATGTTGTATGATTAGATGGACTATATTATACTAAATAAGACGTCATAACACTGACACAAGACCGCCTTTAGCTTAGCAGTGGTGATGCGCAGCCATTCGATCGTGATGTAGATCGATGTAGCCTAACATTAGCTTTTTACTTCTGATGATTGCAATTACCCTTCAGAAATCATAAAAACTGTGTTAATATCTGAACATTATTCTACTGAACAAAAACGTTTAGGTATCACAAACATGTGCTTGTCTTAGATCATTTATCTGCTGAATTCTATAATCCTATGGAAACAGTCTTATTGCTTTGCTCACGGGAGCTCTTGAGTTGTTAACTTCTGTGTTGGCCTACACAAAGAAATCATCCCTGCACCACTCTATGGGGAGAAATGGGGAATTAAGCATCTTTGAACCTGCCATCAATGTGGACGGGGTAGTTTAAATATTTCAGAAACTGCTGATCTGTTATTTTCACACACAACTATCTACAGTGAAAACATTTGTAAATATCAACTGAGCTGCGGCTCTCTGGGAAAAAAAACACTTAGTTGATGAGGTCAGAGGATAATTGCCAGACTGGTTCTTGCTGTCAAAATGCAACAGTGACTCAAGTAACCACTTGTTACAACTGAGGTATGCAGAAGACACATCACACGCAACCTTGAAGCAGATGGGCTACATCAGCAGAAGAGCACATTTGACCTCCTGTCTGCTAACGTGAAACAAGAATTGGCATAAGATTTACACAATTGCTGGGGATTGGAAAAAAAATGTGTCTGTTGAATCTTCATTCCTGCTGCGACATTCAGATGATTAGGTCAGAATTTGCCACGAATAACATGTAAGCATGGATCCATCCTGCCTTGTATCAACGATTCAAGCCTCTAGTGTGGGGAAGTTGTACCAATGGAGCATTGAGAATTGATGCTGACTATGTTCATCCCTTCATAGCCACAGTGTAGCCACCTCTCTTGTAATGCCTACTTCCTGCAGGATAAGTGAGCATGTCCCTTGTCATTTTTTAAATAAAGTTTAATTAAAGTATATACATATATTTAAAGGTGACCTATCATGCAAAATGCACTTTTGTATGTCTTTTGTACATGAATATGTGTCCCCGGTGTTCCAGGGAACTCACCAAGTGTCAGAAAACACAACCCTCTCTATTTTCCTCCATACCCAAATCTCTTAAAAAGGGGCTGCAACGGATCTGATACAGACTGATCCAGATTTGAACACTTCTATGACGTCACAGAAGTGGCGCTACGGCTATTGGGCGAACTCCACCAATCAGGAGGAGACAGCCACGGACATTGCCGTTCGAAAGCGCTGGAGATGCTGTAGTACATATGCCAGGCCTGTAGATGGTGCTGTTCTCACAGAATCAGCCCATGAAAAGACAGTGTTAAATTGAGCGAAATGAGGAATGGCTAAAATGCATGATCTGTTTGGTATTTTGAAAAATAAAAAGTATAAATATTCCTTATATAGGTATGGTCCTACACTATATTATTCAAATATAGCATGATAGGTCCACTTTAAATTAATCTTGAGTGCCATGATACATGTTAGGGTTTGGTATAATCATTCACCTCATCTTCGCTGTTGAAACAGTCTGCAGAGCTTCCAAGGCTTCTCAACAAATGGTAAACACACATAAGCAACCTTCTGAAGATGATGAAAACACTAAATCATGGAATCAGTTAGCGGTAAAGTCTTTCTCTGTAAGCAAAATGAAAAGCTAAAGACAATTGGCAAGATAATCGTCTGCTTGACAAAATGTCCAGTCTTTGTTTGCCTCCCTACGCAGGCACTTACTGCCCATCCCACATCCTGAGCTGACATTCAACCCCCCAACGACGCCACCAGCACTCTCAGCACAACAGTGTACCTCGCCAGTATCCCCTCTTGGAGCCACCTGACAAAAACCTCCCAGAAAATCAATATCAAGCGACCAACAAACTCAGTGATGATATGAACTGAGAAACGCAGCTGGTGTTTGCGGAAAGAATAGCTAGTGGAGGCCTCACTGAATAAAATCTGTCTAAGCATAGTGACTGGTGGCAGCAACAGAGCAGCTGGAAGGTTCTTTAAGATGCTGTATTGTAGACATCTGCTTAGGAAAACA
>NW_011351977.1:0-447 GCF_000735185.1 Notothenia coriiceps | reverse complement strand
AAGTGGACCTATCATGCTATATTTGAATAATATAGTGTAGGACCATACCTATATAAGGCATATTTATACTTTTTATTTTTCAAATACCAAACAGATCATGCATTTTAGCCATTCCTCATTTCGCTCAATTTAACACTGTCTTTGCATGGGCTGATTCTGTGAGAACAGCACCATCTACAGGCCTGGCATATGTACTACAGCGTCTCCAGCGCTTTCGAACGGCAATGTCCGTGGCTGTCTCCTCCTGATTGGTGGAGTTGGCCCAATAGCCGTAGCGCCACTTCTGTGACGTCATAGAAGTGTTCAAATCTGGATCAGTCTGTATCAGATCCGTTGCAGCCCCTTTTTAAGAGATTTGGGTATGGAGGAAAATAGGGAGGGTTGTGTTTTCTGACACTTGGTGAGTTCCGTGGAACACCAGGGACACATATTCATGTATAAAAGACG
>NW_011351976.1:0-5458 GCF_000735185.1 Notothenia coriiceps | reverse complement strand
CACAGGGGAAATAAACGAGGCATCTATTTTCCTCTCTCTCTCTCCCTCTACTGACAGCCTGTCAGTATCAGGGTTAGTCAAAATGAATCCCTTGGCGGTTCTATTGTTAATTTACCGTTTTGTCTTCTCTTTGCTTAATCGATTTGAAACCAAGTCTAACGTAGCTTGAACTTAACGTTAGCTTTCTAGCTAACACAACACAGTCACGTAGCCTACCTTTCTCTGTTTTTTTTTTTGTAGTGACGAATGAAGTTGGATGTTGTGGCGGTCGTGTCACTGATCTTTATGCTCAGACCCTACGCTGTTCTCTTCTTATTAGCGTCATCGACAACATAATCATTGAATCCAAACGTGACTATTTGAGTAACGCTAGCCGCTGCCATGTTAACTGACACTCCTGCCGTCTAGTGGGTTGCCAGGTTTGCACGCACGCCACTATAATCACCCAATCACGTTTCGAAAAAACTAAACGTAATATCTCAATACAAAAACAAACGCAAATATTTAATTTTAAAAAGTCAAGTCCTTTCAAGTCATCTGTCTCAAGCTTAAGTCAAGTCTCAAGTCATGAATACCAAGTCAAAGTCAAGTCAAGTCTTTTATCAATGTTAGTCAAGCAAGTCTCAAGTCCAAAAATATGCGACGAGTCGGACTCGAGTCAAGTCATGTGACTCGAGTCCCCACCTCTGCTATTTACACATCCTTATGTAGTAACTGACTACATGTAATTAGTACCACCCTCATCAGAATACAATGAAATAAGTAATTTATCAGGCCAGATTTTATTTGGCTATTTGGTTACATTTAGGGTTAGGCTTTCCCGTCATAATCCATGTTTTTGACAGAAAAAGTGCTTCCGACATACGTTGTTTTATGTTGATCACCTTAGCGGGGCAAACTAAATTGATGAAAATAACCTTTATGTTGTTGGAAACACAAAGTATAACTGTATATTGTGGCAGTTCTGTTTTTCTAAGGGTTTTTCGATGTAATCAACTGTAAATACTTGATATTCAAAGAGAAATACATATATTTTTTCATATTTTTAAATATTAGTTGTGGCTGTGTCCATTCTTTATTTGCAATATGCAATATATTCAATGTTTAATTTTGAAGTGATCGAAACATTTTCAGATTAGACATATTTTGCAGACTACAGTATAATACAGTTTTACACTTCCATACTGCCATTACTTACAGCCATGATACAAACTGTAAAAGATAAACCACTGGACTTAGCATTATAATAGCTGCAAGTTGTATGCTTTATTGTTTTGGCTAGCTCAGGCTCGGTTTTATGTGTAATTTAAAAGCAAGAAACATAGTCTGCTTAGTCCGTCATGTCCTCTAATGATCAAGGCTATCTATAAAAGGATGAGGATTCTCAGTATGAAACATATCAACAAGAGCAGACACATAGTGCTGTTAGTTTTTTACGAGCTGGTGTGCTGCCACTCCTCTCATACTAACAGCTAGGATGACAAATAGATCTGGAGAGGCTCTGATGAATGCAGCAGGATGGCTGAAGTGCTGCATTACAAATCTGTTAACCTGACCTTGCCTCGGTGTAGCAGGAAACACAATAGAATGAGGTGAAGTGGTTTATAGATATTATGTAAACCTTAGATGGGCTTTAAGACATTGAAGTGTTGAAGTGGAAATGATTGTACGAAAAATACTGTATGTTTTGAAATTTCACCTTGAGCGTACAGAGCTTTAAATGAACTGGACACTTAATTTCACAAGTTTCCTTCATTTCACCTCATCCCCTTCCTTTTTCCCCCTCTCTTCTTTCTTAATCCCCTTCTTCCTTTCACCTCTCTCTTGCACTTTCTCTCTCAGTCTCTAATGGCTTGTGCTCTCCTCTCACCTCCTCACCTCTGATTGACGGACAGCAGACCTCCCGTTGTCATGCTTGTTAAGCCCATTAAGGCCGGTAATCACCCGTTGCTCTTCAGGTGCTCGGCTGTCTGCACACACTGGGATGAGAGGGCCGGATGGTCGCTACAATCAAACAAAGACTCACACACGAAGAGTTTCTGCTTGGATTACTAAATGAAAAAAGAATCAGGAAAGTTACGTAAGTGGTCTGACGATCACATGTGATTCTAGAAAAAAACACAAAACGAAAAAACCAAGCAGCACCCTCCGGTTCTGAAATATATTAAGTGTTGAGATTTGATGGGATATATGTCCTCACTTGTATGTGGTACTGTACTGTTCCATGTGGTGTGCAATGTTGTGCTTGTGCCACAGTGAGGCGCAAGGACAAGGGGTATAGGATGCANATTAAGGAAGTGTTTTTTCAAGATTCAAGGTTTTTATTGTAATTTGTACATAGCTACAGTGTAGTTATGACAATGAAAATCTTAGGTCACAGGCTCCTCCAACAGCGCAACACAATAAAACAGATCAAATGTCGGCATAACATGGGGCACTCTCCCCCATGTGCGTATGCTTTAAGGTACAGCATTACACACATAGAGGTAGAGAAACACAAATTAAGTTCCTGTTATTTCCAGCATAGGTCTTAATTGCTAGTTTCAAGTATTTTTCAAAATAGTATGGTATTCATTGTGTGAGCTAAGGTTCCACTTAAACTAAAATAAACAATAAAGCAGAGTATGCTTTAGGGCGGGAATTGACATGATGATACTATGGTTTTGGTATGAGTCTTTTTGTCTTACAACCTTATCCCTTTACAGTGTGAATTCACTTAACGTTAATTATAACATTTTGGTAGTCTAAAAATGTTTTGTTCCGCATATTTTACTGTATGCTACGATACTGTGATATCAGTTTTTATATCCAATTATCTGCAATTAAAGCAAATGAACGTGTTTCCAAAGTTTTAAACTATTCTTTTGAAACCTGTATGATTTTCTGACTGCTTATTTCACAGTTCTTAACTGACAATACCCAGATCATATAAAGCCAGAATGTTCCGTAAATAAACGGACATACATTTGATTCTGACCTGCATTAGTTGTGCACAGAGTGTAAAATAACTAAGTACATTTACTCAAGTAGGCCTACTGTACTTCTAATCCACTACAATTCAGAAGTAAATTGTGTAATTGTACTCCACAACATGTATTTAATATCTTTAGTTACTTTGGATTCATGATGTGAAATATAATCTTTTACTTTTGGTACTTTAAGTATTTTTATGTTAATAATTTTGTACTTTTACTTGAGTAACATTTTGAATGCAGGAGTATTCCTACACTCTGATATTTCTACTTCTACTCAAGTACAAGATCTGAGTACTCCTCCCACCTCTGGTTGTGCAAAACATCAGTACATTTTGACTTAATTCTTGAGAATAATTCTGCAGTATGCAGGTACATTCAGAAAGGCACAATCAAAGCTCTGAGATAACAGCATAGCATTGAGCAAATGAACAGAAAGCAGCATGTATGCCCTCAAAATGTGTTTGTTTCATGATCATTCCCTGAAGTGGGCGTTAGTCGGTTCCTCATCCGACTGCTCCAGACGATTTGTCCTTGTTTTGCTTATCCAATAACACAATTTGATGGGGATTTTTCCTCAATCCCTCTGCCCTACAGTTTAATTAGAAACCGCGCTGTGAACGCTCTTGAATCTTGTGCATTGTTTCTACTTGTATGTAATTGCCTTTGCAGGTGTTTCCATCGTCTCCAGAAAGCAAACGGGGTCTGAAGGGGCGCGTTCATTATCCCAACACACTCTGCAACTGTTTTATAATGGCTCGCCTGCACCTGTGCTGCTACTTAGTGATAAGTGACTCAAGAGCATTAGCCGTAATAATGAGCTGTTTCCTTGCTGTTCTCTCCTCTTTTCTTCGCCTCTTGCCATGGCGTCCATATGGTCACCAAAAGACACAGGGTTGGTCCAAATGTTTGGTTGGAAACAGATTGTTATGTGTTTGTTTGGCAGATAAGTAACAACACACAAAGCCAGAGTTTGAAAGTTACAATTTTTCATCGGGGCCAACGGCAAATGGACTGTAAAGCCATAATTAAAGCTCATCAAAGCACAATGGCTTTGAATGCAATGTGAAATGAGGTTCAGATTAAATCCCCTCATTTTCAAATGGCTCCAATTGACTGTCAAGAGCAAAATGAGAATACAGAGCATTTGATCTGCCCAGGCTTTTGTACAGTGTTTTTCTCTTCCATGGAGCTTATATGAGAGTCTATTGGAGACCTTGTTATGCAATCCCTCCATAATAACAACACTAAACTAAGAGATGAGGCTTTAGTCTGAGAGAGGCTTAATGGACACCCGCTGCTCGTTGTGTTTTGGTGTATTTTTGTTTGCTCTACAAGTGTGTGTCGAGTGATTAACTCAAATGCATTTGCAAAGCTGTTTTGTGTGCCCCCTCATATTTGTGTTATAAAAGAAGTATGGATGAAGTGGTTTGCTCTTGAAGAATCGTTCAAATATTATGAAATATTATATTATAGGGTATGAATACAAAGTAGAAAAATATATAGTTTGATAGCTAATTGGGCTTGGTGCTGTTGTGTGTTTCGACAGAAATCACAAAGATCAAACACCCAGGAGACTGTGGACACATCTCATCAAACACAGTAATGAAGCATGTGGTGTGAGGTGAGAACAAAGAGAAAGTGGCTTTTCATTAAATCAAAGTGAGGAGGAAAATAAAGTGAGAAAGGAGAGGAACCTTGAGGAAATCATGCCACTTAGGGAAAAACAGGAACTGATGAAGAGAGAGCAAATTGAAGGTCAGAGCTTCATTTAGACTTCAATCTGCTACATCGAAAAGGTTGTAGGATCTGCAATTATCTAGCATGCAGAGACATAGAGAGCTCAAAAAACACCAATACAACTCTGCATTAAAGGTAGGGTAGGTAAGAATGGAGAAACCAGCTCGAGTGCGCTAGAATTAGAAAGTACACAACCGAAAAAAATCTGCCCCTTACTTCAGACTTCCTTACAGAGCCCCTCCTCCAGCACACACGAACGCGCACATGACCAATGAGGGCACGAGATAAGTTTGTGCACAGATGGAAGGCTGACAGGCAGGTAGGCCATCCAGTTATCTGCCGCGGGCCGAGGCAGATAATTGTTCTAGCTTTTTACAGCGCCACAGCTTCCACAGATGAAATATTTGTATATATTTATTGTCAAAGCATTTAATTTATTCACTGCTATCGGGATGTTAAGAGCATTCCAAGGAAAATAACAAAAATAAGTGTTGCTGAAGTGAATTACCTACCATACCTTTAATTGAATAAAACGTGTATTTTGGTAGACTTTTGGGTATCAAAAAACATAGTTATTAAATATAAAATTATATCTGGGCTAGGTGAATTATTTGTATTTAATAATAAATCCACTCTTTCTGTGTGATCAATTATTTGTTGATGATTTCTCTGTAGTTGAGGGACATTCTAACAATGTCAGTGATATTCATGTTCGGAGACGTTGTCCTGCAGTCTTAAGTGCCCAC
>NW_011351975.1:0-3509 GCF_000735185.1 Notothenia coriiceps | reverse complement strand
CTGCAACAACTGTAGCGCCGTCTGAGCCTCGGGAGGAAAATGAATACGCTGATTAGTGAAATAGCTTCCGTCCTTTTTGTCAGGCATTTGAATAACATCAACATCTGAGACTGAAAAACAATGCAGCATTAGCAGATTCACTGTCACTTAGCACATTTCCCCCTCCGCTCTCTGATTTATGATCCTTTTTCAGTCCCCTTCACTCTGCTCAGATTAGATTACAGATGCTCTGCCTGTTTGTAGGGATATTCCATTAAATGACATTGAGACTGCAGCTAATCGAATTATAGAGGAAACAGAAGACTCAACAGAGTTCCCCGTTAACTTAGCCCTCTTGTAGTTAGGAAATTAAAATTAGTTTTTGCAATTAAATCAGTAAAGGCCTTTATTTATACTTGTGTGCCCACCTGTGACATGTCTCCCTGCTTTAATGTTCAAAAAGCTCTTTATTTCTCTCATACTGCAGCACCTCTTTTCACCCTCTGTCTGAAACCAGAGCCCAGTCTGCACTGATTGGTTAGCTGGCCGGCTCTGTTGCGATTGGTCAAACGTTTAGAGATGTCCCGCCCCTTAGACTATCACGTCCAAGAGCCGCTTTCACACCAAGTACTTTGCCGTACTTAGTACCCAGCAAAGCGAAGCGACTCTCCCGCAATGCAGTTCGGCAAAGCGTGACGTCACCCCATTCAAAGTGAATGGGCAGAAGCGTTGAAGCTTCAGCGCACGCCGCCGTGTGGACGGGCCGTTAGTGCCCAGCACTTAGTACCCCCATGGAACTAAGAGCCGATCGCGTTCACACTGGAATAAGTCCCTGAGGAAGGATTATGCAAATGAAGCCGCTGACGTAACTTCTTCTTCTTCTGCTTTGTGTTTACTGGCAGGCTGCAAACAACTTCACGGCGTATACTGCCACCCGAAGTCCCGGGCCGGAAGTCCCCGGAGTTGGGGACTGGCTTCAGTAGAAGCTGCTGGGATTCCCAGCAGCTTCTACTGAAGCCTTCTGAGTAAATCGCCAGAACGCCAACACCTCCTCATCTCCACCGCTCCCATATTTTCTTTTGTGTTGCCATAAGTTATTCTCTCTCCGTTGGTGCGCTGGGCTAATGCTAATGCTAATAATGCTAATGCCAGCAAATACAATGGCGGCTTCACAAAACTTTTCAGAGTTTTATGGGGCATGGTTTGCAATTCGCCCAGCCTCAGGCTAGTACCACCTCTCTAGCAGGCACTAAAAAGGGGATAAAAGTTATCTGAACTAAGTTCTCTTTTTGGTGTGAACGCAAAATTCCAGGCACTAACGGAACTAAATGGGAAACGTACGAGTAATAGTACTCCGGTGTGAAAGCGCCTAAAGTGTTGGAGCGCTAGCCAATAGAGTTTAATTACTTCACTACTTTACATACATATTTATTTATTTTATTCTAATATGGTGCAACTGTCAGAAAACCTCATTTCCGTCTGGGATTAATAAAGTGTTTTGATTGATTGATTGATTACACTTTGGTAAGTAAATGTGTATTTTGTTTTAATAATTTAAACTAATGTTTTCAGATAAGGATGCAGCAAAAGTAAAATACATACCTCTCAAATAGTATAGTGAGAGGAAGTGTAAGAAAATAGACCAACTTAAATCTACTTAACATAGTTTAACTACTTAAGTAAAAGTACTGGCTTGTTGTTCCGACCCCTTAGCCTATCACGTACAATGTGTTGGAGCGCTGCCAAAAGAAGCACAAGTGTAACGTAGTGTTGTCACTGTTCTTTTGAAGTAAACAACGGAGACCCATGCGAGAGAAACTCCCTTTTGAGGAACACAGGGATTTTAGCCTTTGAAGACCATTTAAAAAAAACTTGGGAAACCCCAAAAAGCATAATGGGGCCTCTTTAACAAAAATGCACCTCGCTCCAGTCAACGTTACGGTCATTTTGACCCTTTAATATCATCTTCTAGATAACCTTGAAGCTTTGAGGGGGACGTTGAGGGCCCAATAAATAAGAACAGGGTATCAAGATCCTGAAATACTTGTGGTGTGATTATTTTAACGGCCAATCATTTCGTGCTCTCCCATTATCACTTCTGTCAGCGAGGCTTATCTCTCAGGCACAACCTCGGAGCGAAGCATCGTCCTAACGAGGTTACAGCCCGAAGCACAGTGATTTGTTTTGGAGACGTTATTATGGTCTTTTGGCTGGCCCCTTAATGTCATCAGTGAAGCACTATTAAACAGCAAAGGTCTTATGGGTAAAACGGTGCATGCTGGGAGACCTTTTGACATCCACACAGTGGCAGTTGCGTAACCCTGCATACCAGAAATAGCTGTGCTTTAAGAAGTAAAGTTTCAGGGCTTCATTCATTGAGACTTTCAGATTGGGTGACTTTTTAAGGTTTGTTTTGATAAATATGTGTTTTTTAAATGTAATTATGTTGATGAGTCTTGTACACAGTGCTGCAAGTTGTAGAAGATATTATTAAACCAAAAACAAACCGCAATCACATGGACATCTAGAAGCTTTTTGGTAGTTGTTTTGATCGTCTTTGTAGTGGACTGACGTGGTTGTGTTTGACTCTTTGAAGGCATATTGCGTTAATAAGGGTTAATTTCACATCTCTTTTAGTCCATATTTGTCTCTTTGTAGTCATTAGATGCATATTTGTATTTAATTATCCCTTTGTAGTCAATATTTTTCAATTTGTAGTTGTTTTGCTGGAGTGTTTGTAGTCATTTGTGCATTTATGTTGCTTCGTCTTGTCATTGTTTGTCTCTTTGAAGTGACTTTGTGTCTCTCGGTCGTCATTTTGAGTTTCTACCCGGTTGGTCTCTCTTCGAGTAACATGCAGGTGAAAGTCAGGTTGCCCTGCTCATTAGACTCTCCATGACTTTTGGCAGTTTGAAATCATACTAAGCAGTCAATAAGTTACCACTTTGCTTAAAATAGTCAGATCTGTGAGCATGGAGCTGCCTGGAGGATATTTGCACAACTTTTTCATACTCATCCTGCATTAAGTCAAGTTGAATGATTTCCTTATTAATACACATTACTGACATTCAACATGTTGGACTTTCTGGAGTGTTTTTTTTATGAATGAATGTAGTTTTGCACTTCTACCCTAAAATCAAGCAGCAGAGGCCAAGATACTCTGACTTTAAAGGTCCCATGTCATGGCCATTTCTACTGATCATAATTCCATTGTTGAGGTCTACTAGAATAGATTTACATTGTTCAATGTTCCAAACTCACATTGGTTTCTCAAACAGCATCTCTGTATAGTATGTGTATTCACTCTCTGTCCTAAACGGCTTGTTGGAGCTCCTGCCCCCCCCCCTCCTCCCTGTGAGCCCAGTGTGCTCTGATTGATCGGGACGTTCTGCGAGGAGCGGACAGGTTTCCGGGTAGGCGATACAGCGAGAACAAGCGAAACTCATCCTGAGCACACACAAACACTCACAGCCGAAGTAAAAACAATAAGTGTGGCTTGATATTGAGTAAGAAAAAGGTTTGTAACGCTG
>NW_011351974.1:8125-52835 GCF_000735185.1 Notothenia coriiceps | reverse complement strand
CACACACACACACACACACACACACACACACACACACACACACACACACACACACACTCCCAGATGAGCTACAGTACATCAGTGTGTCATGTAGCCCAGACACTGTAACACGCCAACGCCTGATTAGAACTGCTGGCCCGGCTGCTGATTGGTCCTGAGGCGTTGTCTTGACGACCATACGGCTGGCGTCAGCCGCTGCAGTTTCAGTGTTGATGGCCTTTGATGGCGGTCTGTCTGGACGTCTGCGTGGGGGGTTAACATGTGCCTGTAGCAACTGTAGGATGACACATCAGCTGGGAACCAGAGCTGATTACAGAGAGGCCCAACAGAAGCAGAGGCTGCCATACGAGGGGCCACCTGCCCAGAGTAACAGTCACACACACTCACACACACTCAAACACTGTAAGCCAACAGAAGCAATGTGGGGCTCAGTATCTTGCCACCAGTACACGTCGACAACTGGACTGTAATTGATGGGGATCGAACCACTGATCTTCCGATTGGAGGATGATCATCTAGCTCCTGAGTCACAGCCATTTACAAACATAAGCATCTAACACACTATAAGTGATGCTATGTTTAGCCTTTGATACAAGATGAGATCAGTTGTTGATGGTAGCATTTGATTTCTGCTTTGTTTCAGACACAAACACTATCTCTGTGTGGGTGAGTGGTGTGATGGGAATCATAGATATATATCCTATACCTTTCAATAGTACTGCCTAGTAACAGTAATGTGGAGGTTTCCATTAGCTACTGTGCATATGGCAGAGAATCTTGAATCTCTTTCCCTCTGCTCCCTGCTCTGTTCCAGCGATGTCTCCGATCCTTCAGGATAAGAGAGTGTCCATGGGTCTGAATGGAGACCTGTACTTCTCCAATGTTTTGGCCAAAGACGCTCACAATGACTACAGCTGCAACGCTCGCTTCCTTTTCACACACACCATCCAGCAGAAGAACCCCTTCTCGCTCAAAGTTCAGACAAGTAAGTATACAACACACAGATCCATACTGACTTTGATATGTGTTCTGAAATATTCAAAGCCAATATAGTGACCCCTCAGGTAACAGTGTATGAACTCTGTGGTCCTTTTCTCTCTCAATACCTGCTGTGTGCTTTAGATCACAATCTATTCCAAATGAAGGATGACATATCCCCATCTAGAGGTGATGTCATGATATGACATGAAATACATTCAATCATAACCTTTCATACCATTTTCTCAGTTTGCTGCAGATAAGAGACCATGACCTGTTGGGTGATCTTGATATAATGTAAAGATGTCTCCTTCAGATCTGTTAATGTGTGTGTTCAGGTTCTCTGTGTGTGTGCCTGTGTTTTCAGCAGAGCCGTATGATGAAACATCTTACAATGCCACTGACCCCTATGGTGGTGAGTCACTTCCTGTCAGGACAGCTCCACTTCCTGTCCGTATTCATGTCCCACAGTAACATGGCTAGCACACTAACCCGCTAGCTCAGTGAGGTTCCAGCGGTGACCTCACGCTGACCTTAGGCACTAATTCAACCTCCTAACCTTCATGTAGAAAAGTGAGCTCGGGTGATGTCAACTGATATTTGACACTTTTGGAAATGAAGTATTTAAAACCTTGTCTACATGGTCTATAGGGGCCAAAATCACATTTAGATCATTCAAAAAATAATTTATAGTATTTCCTGTTTTCAACCAACACACATCATATAACCCAGACAAGAGATACTGCCACTTTGAGCAACATGTTTCAATTATTGCTTGATACATACTAATCAAATGTTGTCAGATCACTTTGGGGACCCGAGGATTGTGCCAAAAATATCCAGGAAAGCTGGGCTAACTGAATTTAGTAAAAATATATTGTTGAATGTGTCCCTTTACTAAAACCAGTGTAACAGGAATTGAGTTTTAGTACTTTTAGAAAGTGTTGAGTCATTTCACCCTCTCAGCATGGACATAGTTGGATTAACACCAGTTGTAATATAGATTGAATCCGTTAATGTGTCGGTGCAGTGTATGAGGACAGGACCAGATGTGACATCCAATAAAAGACTAACCTCTCTGACCCCTGTATAAACTCACACAGTGGAAAATGTATTCATCTTATTTAGTCCATAATTCCACCTTTAAATCAATGTTAAATGATCACATGTAATGAATAAACATACAGTTATTAACACGCAAATCATCCATCATTGAACTGTATTGCACATGCAGTAGAGAAGGAGTTTATTCATTATGACATACACCTATTGAATCTGCCCATAGCTGGAGGGAAGAGATCAGCCAAAGGGGCAACATATGTGCCTTTCGCTGAACGGGGGGGGGCTGTATGGTTGACGAGGGGGGCAGTGAACCCCAGGGGTGGATGGGATATGTCCCAAAGGGAGCAGATAGACTGGGCTGGCTCCGAGGCCCAGTGGGACTGAAGACTCGACGAGGCTTAGGTCAAATGATGAATATTCAGTGTGGATTCATGCTGGGGTCCTTAATAGTCATATATATTTATGCAAATAAGGTTTGCTGCATCCTACTTTCATGTGTGCGTGACTCACATATTTCTAAATTCTCACATGCGACCACTCATACCCAGGGTTGGGAGGGTTACTTTCAAAATGTAATCCGTTATATTACCTGAATCAATCATTAATGTAATCTGAGTATCACAATATACAATTAATGTAACCTGATTACTTTACGTTACTTTTGGATGTCCTCAGGGTCAAATGCAATGCAAATAGATCCAAGAGAAAAGACAAATCAATAAAAGGTTTTTTAGTGTATTATTTAAGACAACAGAACAATTTGCCTTTGGAAAAGATGAAACCAAGATATTTAGGATCAAAAATGTGTCCTCTTATATTTGAGGCTTACAGAATAGTATAGTTTACAAATGCTGTTAAACAAATCAGTTAAAAGCATACACAGTATTTTTGTTTGATAAATCAGGTTTCCACCTTTTGCATAAATATCCTGATTATGTAATACAGTTACATGTAATCCATTACTCCCCAAACCCGCTCATACCCACACAGAAACACACATGCTAGCTATTTGATCACTGATCTCTTAAGAACACACACAGAAGCAAAAACACAACCCTGTCTTTTTTGTCAGTGGGAGGGGGTATACATCTGCAATGCACCCTGGGAAGCCTTGCCAGCCTCGTCAGCAGGATGTCATGTCTCCAGGGTGCTCTCTGCATTGCCGTAGCTCACTCTATAGCGATTGTGTACTGGATGATCAGCATTTCTTACCTTCAACCGCCTTCTCTACATGTCCCCCTCTGTTCACTCCTCTTCTCCTCACAGTGTCACTGACAATAACAGATCCTCCTTTTCTGACCGCTGGAGAAACTAACCGACTAACAGATGCTTTAATCCCACACAGATCTGCATCACAAAAGAGGCTAATGCTAATTTAACCCCACACATCTCTGCAAGCTCCAGCTCTCTGCTTATTGGATTGTATGTCCACAGTGTTAACAGCATCTGTCTCGTGATTGGATCAGACTGGAAATGTGCATATAGAATGTAGTACAGATCAAAGGGCCAGCTAAATCAGTCTTGGCATCAAACGCATCAATTGGAAATAAATATAAATGTTCAGTCAGTGGTGTAGTTCCAAACAATATGAGTCAAATATCAATGATAATGCTGCATACAGTCAGATGTAGTACAGGGTCAGCCTTAACCTGTATGGGCATTAAGCTGAATGTCAAAGGGTGACTCTAAACTCATGCCATGTTAACTAGTTAGCCTGGATAGACTGATGGATGATCAGGTTTTATTACAATTAGTTTTTTTTCCATTGGGAAATAAATCTTAGCTGTCATACAATGATATGGTGAGAACTCATGTACAGTAGAAGAGAAAATTAAGGAAAACAGTTCCATAACGGTTTATAAACCCACTTGGTTCAAGTTTTCTGTGCAATTAAGGGTTACAGTATAATGGACATTTCAGCTGCACCCTCTTTACTTTGACTTCCAAATTGGGCCTTCAAAAGTGAAACCTTTAAAGTGTTCATCTTGCATAAATACTTTTGCATTTTAAATGACTCAGTATTCTTTACCGTAGATAAAACAGGAAAAGTGAGTTCACGCTGATACACGCAGGATTAAAATGCCACATACGTCCTGGTGTAGTATAGAAACAAAGACAGCGCTCTGCAGTTTGATCACACCCCACACTGACTGATTCATTTAGGCTCAAACGTTTTGGGTCCAAAACTTATAAATACTGAGACTTTCTCTATAGAACTGTATAAATAAAATGTACATTCAGCAAAGGTTTCAAATAAATCTTTATCATCAATCCTCCTCCCCAGTCATTCGCTATGTGTGGATTATTAAAGGCTGTAGAAGCCAACTCCACACAACACAGGGTTCTGTTCTAAAGGCTGCTCTGGTTTTGGCAAGGTTACACATGCTTAAGCCAAGCCCTACAGGGAGGTTTAACAGCAGTTTGTTTAATAGCGTCAACTAGAGTCCATGACCTAAAATACGGTTTAGTTTGATGTTTGATAAAGCAGCTGATAAAACTTGCAGTGTTCTGCTGTAATGAGATTAGTTTGAGCCTTTCATGGCAATCTTTCCCATCTCTGTCCCCTCGCCAAACCTAAAGCAAGATCAATGACTCCATTGTTTTTTCTGCATCTCCTAATGTCTTCCTGTGAGACAAGCCAGAGGGTGTTAAACCCATTTACAGGCCGCTCTGGCCCCTCAACAGACTGCAGGGAGAGCCTGGCAGGGATGGAACACAGCCACAAGGAAATTATGGGAATAATAGTGTTAGATTAACTTCTCAGTGCCTACAAGGAGGATGTGCAGCCCCTTGTAAGAAGTCTTGGTACACAGATCAACTGTGTGTGTGTGTGTGTGTGTGTGTGTGTGTGTGTGTGTGTTTTTGTGTGTGTGTAATACCCCCACCTTGTCTGCAGGCCGTAAACTGGCAGAGTCCACGCCCACCTTCCTCTCACCCTCAGGGAGTGAGAGCTCCAAGATGGTGCTACGAGACGAGCAACTGCTGCTGGAGTGTATCGCTGCTGGACTGTGAGCTCACACACACACACACACACACACACACACACACACACACACACACACACACACACACACACACACACACACACACACACACACACACACACACGCCGGCCAAATTGTCAGTAAGTAATTGACATAATTTCTGTAACTTAAACAAACAACAATAATTGTATTTTATGAGTTTTTGAGCGCCTTATGACTTTATACTGAACCAAAAGTTTACTCTTGATCAATGCCTTGTCTCCTTTGTCCCACATTGAATGTGCCCCTCTCATAAAAAAAACTCACCTCTGTCCTTCCCCTACAGGCCGACCCCCGCCATCAAGTGGTTTAAGAAGGGGGGGGACCTGCCAGGGCGGACGAAGTTCGAGAACTACAACAAGACCCTGAAGATCACCAACGTGTCGGAGGAGGATGCTGGGGAGTATGTGTGCATGGCCAACAGTCATTTAGGCAGCATACGCCACTCCATCTTTGTCCAGGTCAAAGGTGAGGAGGTTACAGAGGTTATGTGTTCATTAAAATATGTGTTTGAGTCCCTCGTGCTGATCTGCCTCTCTGTGTCCCACAGCGGCTCCTTATTGGCTGGACAAACCTGCGAACCTGGTGCTGGCCCCTGACGAGAACGGGCGCCTGGTGTGTCGCGCAAACGGAAACCCCAAAACCAACATCCAGTGGCTGATCAACGGACAGCCCATAGACAGTAAATATTCCTCCTGTCTTTGTTCTTATAAATATTATTCAATAAAATACCGGTCACTTGGCATTGCAATTATTTTAAACAAATGAACACTTGTTTTTTTATTACAAAATAACAAACTAAACTGAAGGTTGCAAATTGCTCCACTTATTTCCATTTTATGCTTTTATAATTTTTAAAAATCAATTTGTGAGTCTATATTTAAAAGCAGTGTTACAGCCAGGTCTGAGGCTCAGTAACTAGTAACTAGTAACTAGTAACCCATGTCATAGTTATGTACACTTACTTTCTTGGAGTTTCTCCGAACATAGTGTCTTGTAGGTGTTCCACTTTCTTCAATATTATTATATTGTTATTCCATAGCACACAATACAAATGTTCCTCACAGAAAAGTGTGTGTGTTTATATATATCCTCAGCATAGGAGGCTTACCAATTGACAGAGTTATTTTTATTTAAGTACAGGTCAGAAGTTGTTTGGGAAAAATGATGTTATCCAACAGCTTCATCAGGGTCTTAATAAAGATGTCTGTCAAGTACGACCGTGTGATATAACGCCTGTCAGTGTAACATCATCTACTGTAAGCTATAATTTTATGATTATATTTCAAACAGGAGCTCTCTTGAATTTAAAACAAGTTTGTACTTTCAAGAGAGTTTGCTTAATCTGAAATGGAATCCTCATACTAACGAGCCTCACAGAAAAATTGGATACATTTGTTTTGCAAATGTTCTTGCCTGAGGCCCTGCCTCTTTCAAAAAGACCATATGTAGTCCAGATACAGGGGAACCGGCTTGGCATGATAAAGACAAACAGGTTGTAAGGTTTATTATTCACGGACCATCAAAGTTACGACTCATCAAATCAAGTTTAGAATATGTCTCTACTGTATATCTTAAAATGCTTTCTGTAAGGCTGTAACACTCCATTCTGTGCCCCCCCCCTCACCCTCAGGCTCTCCACACAACCCCAGCAGACAGGTGCAGGGGGACACCCTCATCTTCCGCTCGGTACAGATCGGAAGCAGCGCTGTGTACCAGTGCAACGCCTCCAACGAGCACGGCTACCTGCTGGCCAACGCCTTCGTCAGCGTGCTCGGTGAGACACTCAGGGTTTCAGAATGGATGCAGAGCATTCACTAAACTGCGCTGAAGTTACACGTCTCTCTGTAGCCCTGAAATCTCTAAAGCAGATATGCATCCAGACACAATATCTTCAATAATCAAATTTGGATAGCATTTTGTGAAAACCTTTTCCCCATATATTTACACTTATACTTCTCTTGTTTTCATTTATGTTGCATTGTCCGGAAGTATACACTTCACATTAGTTATATTATGAATAACATACAGTATTTGCTTTTCTACAAAGTGTTTGGCTGGATAAGAGCCTATTGGGATTGAGTTTTTATGAAATGAAATGTTGCTAAAACATCGAAACAATTGACATTGTAAGAATTGAATTGGTAAATGTGTGATCCGCTGTGCTCTCTGAAGACATGCCTCCGAGGATGCTGGCTCCTAAGAACCAGCTGATTAAAGTCATCCAGAACAACCGCACCTTCCTGGACTGTCCCTTCTTCGGTTCCCCTCTGCCGGACCTGCGCTGGTGAGCCTCTCACCACATGTTGGTTACTCAGATGCAGAAATATTTGTGTAGTCATCATCCTCTGGAGCAGTGATTTCCAACTGATGTGCCGTGAGAGATGGTCAGGTGTGCCGAAGTTGTGCTATTCACTAAATTGGTCCAAAAATGCAAATAACTTGCCATCGTTGTACGTCTGTGCCTGCAATGTAGCAGCTAGCTGAGTACTTAAATACTCTTCTGTGGCAGTAGCTAGCCCGTTAAAACAGTAGAATTGAGTGATGTGCGGGAGAGGTTGCGTTGAGAAGACGAACACCGTTGAATGAATATTTGGAAAAACTGAACTGGATCCTGGACAAAATCCAACCCAGAGGAAGATCCTAGTATGAGTGGTGGTAAAATAAAGAAAGAACGGTGAGCTGGAGGCAATACAGTGAAAGTTATCTTTCGTTTGGATTTGGAACACAGACTATTTTGTTAGCCTTCGTAAACAAACTGAGAAATAGGTAACATTTCTGAGAAACACCACAAAGGTGCCTGAGAGAGCTCTAAGCTAGCTATTAGCAGCTGAACTTGTGGCCAAATTGAAAGCCTTGTTATTAAATCTTCATTATATCTTCATTTTATATACGCTGTTTTAAGCTACAGCGTATCATTTTGTTTCTTTTTGCTTGTTGGTGAACTGTGGGATTTCTTTAATGTTAGAACATTTACCGGGGCTCAAAAAATGTTGAAAAACACTGCGCTGGAGGACCATGTCCATGTGTATTATAGCAAGTGGTACTCTATTATGGAATGCACTTGTTTATACTCTGTGTTTTTAATGTGTGTAGGTTTAAGAACGGACAGGGCAGTGGGCTGGATGGCGGGCAGTACCGCGTTTATGTCAACGGCACCCTGGAGATCATACGGGCCAGAATGGAGGACGAGGGCACCTACACCTGTGTGGCCAGCAGCATGCTGGGAAAGGCCGAGAACCAGGTCCGCCTGGAGGTCAAAGGTCAGTCACCACTGCTGCCCTCAGACTGATGCTGATATTAAATCCTGTAACCATGCAAGAACTCATGTCCAGTTATGAATTCTTCATGGAATCCCATGACCTGGTTTGGTAAAAGAGGACATTTGTGTTGAATTAAATTATTTCTTTCCCTTGTGCCAAACAGCCCGCACCGCTGGACATTTTTCAAATCTCTCGTGCCTTTAATCAAACTTCCTTAACTTCTCTTTACCAACAGGTACAATTTTAGTTTTCATTACAATTTGTCTGGTCAAATGACAAGTACGGAACCCCATATTTAAAAAGCACAACAATCAGTTACAAATAGATAAATATCTTTAAGAAGAATTTGCCAGTCCAGGAAGTGGGAGGTTCTTATTCTGCAAAGGGGCTGCAGGAGGAGGCGGTGGAGGGTTGGACATCAAAGCACAGCACTTTACAATGATGCCGTGCATTTCTTACAAAATAGCTTCTCAAAGGAAAAGAGAATTGTATATGTTTGTGTTATTAACAGCAGATTGTGCTGAAAGTAATGTCATCTCTCCTGGTGCAGATTTAGTTCACCTGCTTCAACAGAAAGATGTTGGGAGCTGTGCTGCTAACAGTGAAGTGATATTGTGTGTGTTAGCCTTTTAGAAAAGAGTGTGTTCCATCCACCTGCTCCCTGTCAGCCATCAGACACACATTACATTACATTGCATTGCATTACATTACATTGCATTTAGCTGACGCTTTTATCCAAAGCGACTTACAATAAGTGCATTCGACCAAGAAGATACAAACTTGAAGAAAACAGAATCATATAAGTACATCAGGTTTCATAGAGTCAAACATTTCAAGTGCTACTCAACTGGCTTTAGATAAGCCAGCCCTTTATTAGTATATAAGTGCTTTGTTAGTAATTCTATCGCTCGAAGTGGAGTCGAAAGAGATGAGTTTGCGCCGGAAGATGTGTAAGCTATCTGCTGTCCTGATGTCACCTGTCACTCATTCTCCTGGATGCCTCTAAATGAGTGAGTTCATGTAGTATGTGTGTGTGACTGTGTGTTTGTGTTCCCCCTTCACCTCCCTCCACCTCAGAGCCCACACGTATAATCAGAGCCCCGGAGCACCAGTCCGCCATCCGGGGCTCCACGGTCCACCTGGACTGTAAGGTGACCTCTGACCCCAGCCTGCCCGTCACTGTGAGCTGGACCAAGGACGACAAGCCCCTCCACCTGGGATGGAGGTACCAGCACCTACACCTACATTACACAACCTCTGATGCTGCACCTGTAGAGTCAACCACCAGCTATCCTGTCAGTGTTTCAACAGATAAAAAAGACATTTTATGCAAAGTGGTCATTTTTCCACAAAGAAATCCCCTTTACTCTACTCACCTCAAAGGAATTTAATAAGATGAATATGGTGTACCATCGGTCCTTAGTTTGTTTGTGATTAATTGAAATGTTAAGGTAATATGGGTTGTATACTGTAAGTCTAATATTTGGCAGATAAGCACATTCATTTTGAAACATTAGTATATTCTTAGTCAACTTGAATAAAGATGCTTTCATTGCAAAAAAAAATAACATTTTTCTTGGTCTATACATGGTGTAGTTTATAAGGCAGGGTACATATGGGACAATGTTCCCAAAAAAAATAACACAATATTTGCGGAGAAGTGACTGACTGTAAAATAAAAGTGTGATCACAGCATGAGCATAGAATATCTTAAGGGTGAGAAACCCACTTTACGTCTTCAAAACCTGGACAGTTAGTTGATTTTAGCATTGCATGCCTGATCCATTTCACATAGAGAGATGAACTTGAATTCTTGATGTTTAACAAGCAATCCTTCTCTGTGTCTGTCCCCCCCCCCCAGGCTGAAGAAAAACGAGCAGTCCCTGACCATCCCTAATGTGAACGAAGGCGATGAGGGCACATACAGCTGCTCTGTGAGATCTGAGATAGACGAGGACTCAGCCTCAGCCCGCCTCACTGTGTTAGGTACACAATCTGAGCAGCTGGAGACAATCACAAATTCACATTCAATATACTAATTGAGTTTTATGTCGTATAAAAAAAACTCTAAAGTGTAACCTTATGTCATTTCCATGCAAAATAATGTTGTGTAAAGATCTAACTATGGATGCCAGTTGAATATCTTAAAGTATAATTGCTTTAACTCACATTTAGATATAGTGTTAAGGCTATAGTAAAGTAGAAGTAGGCAGTTTGTCAACATTGAAATGTTCAAGTGATGTCCTCTCTTGCCCCCTCCAGCACCGATACACATAAATAGACACTATAACCTTTTTGTTTTTGTTGTCTTATTTCTTATAACGATTAACTTTAAACATTTACTGTCAATGTCCTCAGTTCTTCCTGACACTTAACTATTTTTCAGCTCTGTATGTCTTCAAGTGGAAATCATGCATATGTGTACTACATACCAAAATGCTTAGCTAGCTTAGCCTTAACACTACTTACTGTCACTGATGTAGCCGTTTGCATGCAGCGTCCTGAGATACTGTAGTTCTGTGCTATAGTGCTGCAGAGAAGCTGCTTTGTCTGCTCAGTTTGAACATGCTGTGTGAACATTATTTGTACATATTAGTGGTCTGACCTGTATTAATACAATACTAAATGACATGTTGACTATTGTGCTCCTTAGCTGATGACTGGCTTCTAGACTAACCTTCAAACTCTAACCTTTACCCCCACTTCCTGGCCCCCCCCCCCCACAGAGGAAGCCTCCCTCCACCCCTCAGTCTCTAGTGCCTTGCCTCCAGGTAACACACGGCTTGGTGGAAATCTCTTTGTCTTTTCTTTTCTGTTCTGATGGTTTTTCTGTTAGTCGTCTTTTCTTTTACTTTTTGTCCTCGCCGTCTTTTTTTAATTGTGCTTCTGCTGTAATTATATTATTTATTATAAGGGATTCGTACATGACTTGCATGCATCACAATCCATCCTGTCCAGTCATTTACTCTCATAGTAAGTCTGAAAATGTTTGTCCAGACTGCTCGTGATGTCCCATTTAGAGCCATATTCCACCCATTCTGAGTTTGTGGACTAGTAGAGTTGTTTTTATATTTTACTAATTTCACAAGGTTATATATTAACAATTTCCTAAAAAGAAAAAATGGTTGTATTGGGAGGAGATTTGGAGGTGTTATTGGGTGATAACAAAATCTAATGGTGTGGCTTGATTTAAGATTGATTGACAGATTAGGAGCTAAAATGATCTTGTTCAGTATGAGTGACACGTGTACTGCAGCATGCCTGTAGTTGCCTGCATGTGTGTGTTGGAGTGTGTTCCCTTGTCTAAGCTCAGTTTCTCTGCAGACCGTCCGGACCCTCCCATGGATCTGGACCTGTCGGACCCCGCGGCCCGCAGTGTTCGCCTCACTTGGATCCCCGGGAACGACCACAGGAGTCCGATCACAGGTCAGAACCTTGACAGGTGTCACAAGCATAGGGCTAGTCTCTATGAAGAAAGTCCTATCACAATATTTTGACCCAACATCTCAGTATTGATATTTTAACGATATTTTAGGGTTGACTATTGATGCTTTGACAAATAACTAAACAGTCAGATTTTTGATAAATAATCATCATTAATGAAGATGAAGTGACTAGGTGGGTAAAGGAAAAAAATTAAACAGTGATTTCATGTGAATTCAGAAAAATGACATGATTTCACTGTTACTGCTTCTCAAACCATTATAAGACAACAATTACAATACCCCAAATCTGAGACCATATCCATTCTCATATCACAAATTGATACTAATCGATATAAAGCCCAGCCCTACACAAGCATAGCTTGCTATGTCAGTTTCCTGACAGAGTGTAGCTCATTAATGAAGACAAAGCTATAATGACCCCCCCTGAGGAACACCCCCCCTCTGGTCTCCCTCTCCTCACTCGGCTCTGTGTCTCTGCAGAGTTCCTGGTCCAGTTTGAGGAGGACCGATGGGAGTCCGGCAGGTGGCAGGACCTATCCTCGTACCCCGGAGACCTGAACTCTGTCATCCTGCAGCTCAACCCCTTCGTCAACTACCAGTTCAGAGTCATCGCCTTCAACTCCGTGGGCCAGAGCACCCCCAGCCGGCCCTCCCCCCGATACAAGACCAGCGGAGCGGGTGAGCAGCACCACACGAACCCATCTGACATCATCTGCTTCTGGCTGTTAAAAGACTCTGAGGTTACATGTCTTCACATCAGATAATAACTTCATGTTCTTTACACAAAACAAACTGTGACCTTTGATTTGAAGTTGTGGAAGTGTCCTCTTAAATAAAGAATTTCCAGCCTGTAAGATAATATCCTCAAACTGAAATAACCTGAAGCCAGGATTTTTCCTTCTAGCTGCTTTACATATGGAAGCAGAAAAAAACATTCTTCACAATAAATGTAAATAAAATAAAATAATTGCGCTCTTATTTTGCAGTCTTGCTTGAATAGGAATGATTTCTCCTAAATATGTATATATTATAATATACAATGATATACTCTGTTATGCTTAATATCTCATATTATATTATACACTTGATTATGTTATTCTAATAATATATATAAATAACATGTCATACTGTGTATAAAAAACAAAACAAATACTTAATCATATCATATACCATCCTGGTGTATGCTGTTGTATTTGTATATAAGTATAGTATTATACTGTACTATATTTACTGACTGCTACACAATGCCAAGTACGGTAGCTAGCTTGAGACAAAGTTGCTCTATACATGAAAGAGTTCAAAACTCTGGTGTGGGTACATTCTTTAATGTAATTGTAATACTGTTGACTTGTTTGTTCTGTTAACAAAAGTCCCAGATGCTATTCCCAGAGGACTACGAGGATGGGGATCCAAGAAGGACAATATGGAGATCACCTGGGAGGTAGGACATGTTGAGGGCAGGACATTGCTATTGTTAGTAACGGCAATGAATGCATTATTCTAAGAAATGATCATGGATGGAATTGGGACGGTAAAATCAAGTGGTATATCGAAGTATTAGTTGTTTTAATGGTATTTATTTGACTGAAAATAATGTTTGAAACTGTTTTAACTTCCATGAAAAAGTTGGCTAATGGCTGACTTCATCTTAAGTGTTTTCATCTCTTACTAATTTGAAAACACTGTATTCAGAAAACATTCTTTAACAGCCCACTTTCTGTTTTCTCCAGCCTCTGCTGGATCTGGAGAGAAATGGCCCCAACATGCACTACAGTGTGTGGTGGAGGAGGAAGGATGCAGGGGAGGAGTGGAGGAATGTGACCACAGCGGGGCCCAAACATGTCGTCCACAACACAGAAACCTACGTGCCTTACGAGATCAAAATCCAGGCCAGGAACGAGTTTGGGCAGGGGCCCGAGTCCAATGTGGTCACTGGGTACTCTGGGGAGGACAGTGAGTACTGCAGAGTCATTGGTGAAAGCCAATAGGAAGTTGATTCTTTGAATAAAGCTGGTAGATATTTCGTGTTGAAGCTTTTCAGGATGACAAAAACTCAGCGTCTTACAATATCATTGTTAAATCTTGCGCCTAAAATAGCTTTTTATCCCTTAGTGCTGTTGTCTGCGAAGCAATAAGAGCCCCACTGACAGAACTTGTTTATTTCTTTATGAACAGAACTGCACCTTTCCATAAATAAAACATAACATGCCCATTTCTCCGTGCGTTCAGATCCCAGCGACGCTCCCACTGACTTGCGGGTGTTGAAGGCCGACAGCACCAAGGTGAACCTTCACTGGAGGCCCGTCGACCTGAGCTCTGTGCAGGGGGAGTTCAAGGAGTACAGGGTGGGTCCTCTCTCTCTGATGTCAGGAACCACTGCAGGGTTTGGGTAGAACAGATGTGGAATACACCGTAATGCAGGACTATTTACTGTTCATCATTTAATAGTGAGAAATAATAGGCTTTTGTTACATTTTCTTTGTTACATTTTCTTTGTATTCAAGCAGGGTTCTTACGGTCATTAAAAACCTGGAAAAGTCATGGAAATTCAAAATGCTAATTCCAGGCCCTGGAAAAGTTATGGAAAACAATATTTTTCCCAAAGTTTTTTGGAAAAGTCATGGAAATTTAACTAGAGTTGCATCAAATATAATTTATATTTTATCTAATCGCCAACATAGTAATACTATAATGATAATAAATACTGTATCGTATAGTAATGAAACGTAAAATGGCATTTAACTGTCGAGGTGTTTTGCTGGTGAGAAATTTTAGTTGCTTTAGCGTGTAGAAGCTAGTAAGCCTATTGGATTTGTTTTAGATAGGCACAACATGTTTCATATGCAGACCTTATTTTCCTGTTCCGTGTTAAAATAAACCATTTTCAGTGGTACCGCTGAGAAAGAGTCATTTCTTTGGTCATGGAAAATTAGGTAAAGTTCCTGGAGAAGTCATGGAAAAGTCATTGAAAATCATTGGTGAAAAAGTGTGTGAACCCTGTCAAGGGAAAAATTAAGCATTTTAAGATAAACTGTTTAAAACTTTAAAAAAATGTTTTGTTAGTTCTTCTGTCCAGTGAAGTGGGGCTTAACCTTTAGATATTTGCATTTATGTGTGAAGTGTTTGCTATACCTGATCAAATTATTAACCAGAAATTCCACCCGGAAATTGTATTTGAATGTGGACCTGAATGTTACTTTCTGCAGAAAAAACAGAGTGAGCCTGTGTGACTTTGATTCTGTGCCTGCTACACACACTCTAAATCTCAGTTTCTCTGGTTTCATCTCCTCCGATGGTATTTCACATAATAACCACTTCCTTCTCCTGCTCCTCCCCAGTTGTACTACTGGCGTGAGTCCAGTCTGGTTCCAGGTCTGCTGGTCAGTAAAGAGAAGAAGACCAAAGGGTTCTACAGCGTAGTTGCAGAGCCATCGGGAGTCCTCAGCGACCTGGTGCCATTCTCTAAATACAAGATGTTCATGGTGGTGGCCAACAGCGGCTTAGAGGGTCCGCCCAGCAACACGGTGGAGATCACCACCAAGGAGGGGGGTGAGAACGCTGCCTCACTACTGAAATATATCCTACAAGAGAAACCACATCTTATTTCAAGTGTTCAGACTTTTTAATATGCAGAACCAGACCTCAACCATACTGCCAGAATTCAGATTGACTATGGAAGTAGCTTTTAACTCCTGACCCCTTTATTGTGTTGTGTGTGTGTGTGTGTGTGTGTGTGTGTGTGTGTGTGTGTGTGTGTGTGTGTGTGTGTGTGTGTGTGTGTATTTTTAGTGCCGGATGCTCCCAAGTTTTTCAGGATAAACAGGAGAGGTTTTGACACCATCCACCTTCAATGGGACAAGCCTCTAGAGCCCAACGGCCTCCTGATTGGTTACCAGCTCAAGTACCAGACAGGTGAGCTGCTCACATTGATCAAAACGACTAAACTCAACTCAGATAAATACAGACCTCCAGCCTTCAGACAGAAAGCATTTTATTACTGGGTTGATTCTTTTTTTTGGTTTATAGTTTTTATTCAACCCTTGTGCTGTCTTCGTTTCCACTGTGCAACTTCTGTCCTACATAGTATAAACTGTATACATATTCACCCAAATCTGTGTTACACCTTATAAGCCAACTTTATTCATACTTACAGTATTAACACAAGTTTTACTCTTCTTTTCAGAAATGTATGGTCAATAGACCTTATTTACACAAAATAAAAACTCATTTGTGAGTTAAAAAATGCAAACATGTTGAAAGATTTAGAAAATGGACCCACAAGACTGCAGATGCTATACATATGAATAGAACCCAAAACGTTATGAAAGTGATCCTAATTATTTTCTAAAAAAGTGCTATACAAGCACACATGTTATTTTTCTGGCACTAACATCCTGAAATCATTTGTTTTGGAATGTTTGGAACAGGAATGTTAAGTAAATTGCATTTTGACCACATTAGTTTACAATGTGAGACACAGCAGGGCAGCAGAATGAATGAAAACACTTCTACACACCTGAGTAACAGTAACGGTGGCCAGTCAAAAGATGAACTGTGAGGAGGAAGCACAGAGGTGACAGCTACAGTAGTGCCAGACTCACCGTTTGATCATTTACAGAGGTGGCAGTATTACTCACATCTTGTACTTCAGTAAAAGTACCAGAGTGTAGGAATACTCTGTTACAGTAAAAGTCCTGTAATCAAAATGTTCCTCAAGTAAAAGTAGAAAACTATTAGCATCAAAATATAGTTAAAGTGCCAAAAGTAAAAATAGTCATTGTGCAGATTGGTCCATTTCAGAATAATATATGATATGTTTTATAATGATTGATCATGAAAGTGTTCTCAAAGCTGGTAAAGGTGCAGCTAGTTTGAATGACTTTGTATACTGCAGGGTAGCTTGTGGATTTACTCCAGGTGGAACTAAAGTCTGATTTAACATTTGATTATATTTCACATCATTCATCCACATCTGTGAAGTAACTAAAGGTATTCAATAAATGTAGTGGAGTAAAACTAGCATAAAATGGAAATACTCAAGTTCAACCACATGTTACTTAAGTACAGTACTTGAGTAAATCTGATCATGTGTGGCAAATTCTGACAGCAAACTGACCCTCTGTCGTTCTCTGTGATTGTGTGTGTAGTCAACGCCTCCAGGATGGGCCGCCACCAGCTGGAGACCTTCCTTCCCAATGTGACAGAGTTCAGCCTCCGCCTGCCGGACCGATCCACCCGCTACAAGTTCTTCCTGTCAGCGCTCACACAGGTGGGGGCGGGGGAAGTGTTCGCTGAGGAATCCCCACACTTCACAAATGAAGGTGATTATTCATACCAACAAAAAAAAAACAGTCAGTGCTTCCATAAAGATGTGGTGAGACATTAAAACTCACTGTACACGCAGCCAATTCACTGGAGGGGAAAAAAACATAGCAAGTTCATTGTTTTTTACGTTTAATAGTTTATGTTATTGGTTTAAAGAAGGTTAAAAAAAGTCACAGTTCTAAGCTGACTCGATTATGTTAGTGCCAACCACTTTGAGCCATTGATTTTGAAATGATAAGGATGAGACAATAATGCCAATAATCAATTGTTCGTTTAAAGTTCTTTTAGGATATACAAAGCCTGATGTATCTTACCTCTCTTTGTCTTGTAGCCTAATTGTTTTAAAAACTCTTTAACCACATAACATTTTCTTCCTTTAATGTTTCCTTAACCTACAGCAACCAGCTGTTAGAAAATGACTCAAAATGAAAATAGAGTCATTGGTAGGGAAGCAAAAATAATACAGTAAATGATTATTCTTTAATAAATTATCTTACAATAATTTAGTTTTTAAAACTTGAATAGGATCATTTCTGAACGTTTTGAATGGGATTTGGCATCATCTGACACTGTAGCTTCTCTCTGCTGCATTGTGTCTGGTTTTACCACGGAATTACAGCCATTCTTCTGCCTGGCAACTAGACTGGTTCGATAGGGTGACTACCTCGTAAGAGTCTGGCTGTGTGCATCACTGGAACGTGTGTGTGTGTGTGTGTGTGTGACAGACACACACTTAGAAATAAAAAGTGAGTGAGGCCCTTTAGTAAACACTGGCCTCTTTGTTTGTATCAGATGGAGAAAGAACGGGTCTGTCACTGATGGATGAACCAATTCAAACACACACACACACACACACACACACACACACACACACACACACACACACACGTACACACACACACGTACACACACGTACACACACACACGTACACACACACACGTACACACACACAGAAACAAAAACACACACACATGCACACAATCTTTTCCTACTCACTTTCCACACAGAGCA
Organism: Notothenia coriiceps; assembly: GCF_000735185.1. Lineage (NCBI taxonomy): Eukaryota > Metazoa > Chordata > Actinopteri > Perciformes > Nototheniidae > Notothenia > Notothenia coriiceps. The sequence goes on along the minus strand of NW_011351974.1, from coordinate 34,726 downwards.
ATTTTCATCACAACTTTTTCTTCAGGAGAAAGTGTTGTTGCATTTCAAACTTTGACAGAAACGTTTTCCTCCAAACCCGAGAAGATGTTGCCCATCTCAGTCCTCTCACACCCCCCCTCTCTCTCCTGTCTCCTCTCCTCTTCTGTTGGCAGACAACGGTACTGACTCTACAGGCCTAGGTAATGGGGAATGAGAAGCACAGCGTGCCTGTTGCCTTTCCTTACCCCCCCCTCCATATCTCTCTACTGCTCATCTTCCCACTAGACAGCAGAGCAGTCCACTATATCATTGTATAATCCATCAGAGTGCAGCTCACCCTGCAGGCAGCAGAGGGAGCAGCTACACTAGTTTTGACCCCATCAGGGAAACTCAAATTTTCCTTTAATTTGACAGTCAGTCAAGTATCAGGACAAGCCCTTTGTGTGGTACCCCACAGGAAGCTGTTCTGTGACTGCGTATTCAACATATTCAATCAGAGCCTAACCTTTTTCAATGATTACTTTGATCAGACTCAAGATAACCAGCTTGAAGGGATGCTCAATTATCCAAGTCCTGCAGTCCATACATTGAGTGACAGATCTTCTAAAACAAATGTTAACACCACATCCACCATCAGGTCAAAATTACAGTTTGTCATTCATAATTTCTGAACTGTAAAACATTTGCACAATTGATCTGTAGACATGCAAGCTCAGTAGTTATACATGCAGTTATACAATATGCATTATAGGTATATGGTATAGTCATTTAGCTAGTGGACTGTCCTGCTGTCTCCTTCTCTCATCTCTCCACCTGCTGCTGTGTGCTGTCAGGGATCCAAGCAGCAACTCAATGTTTAAGGCCACCTATAGCTCGAACACAGGTTAAGTGAGTGAAATATTTATTATATGAAGGTATGTGAAAATGTAACATCACATATTTTACACATTCTAATTATTAGGTATATATTGTGGTACTGGAATGAGTCAGCACTCTCCCAATTCTGGCAACTCTGTCTCAAAATATACCTTTTTTTTTAAACGTGTTTTTTTGAAATGCCTGAAATGAGAACTGTGGTTAACACAAGCTGAAGATATTTTTGTAGCAGCTGCTAGACAGACCTTAGGTCAATCACCCTGAAAGCTTCTGAAGGACCCTCCTTTAACTATTTGTATGTTATGTTGACATTTAAACTTAGATTTATCCACCAATCCCTGATAGCACACCTTAATGCAATCTCACAGCATCACTGCCTCCTCCTGCCATGGGACACAAGTTAGCCTTGTGTAGCAACCTATGTGTTCTGATCCATTTTTCAGTCAACATGATTATGACAAGAGTGTGTGTGTGTGTGTGTGTGTGTGTGTGTGTGTGTGTGTGTGTGTGTGTGTGTGTGTGTGTGTGTGTGTGTGTGATGGGAGGAGATACATGTCCTTGCGTCAATTTGTCAGGATGTGGAAAACATTTTGAAAAATGATGTGAATTGATGAGTGTGCTGGGGGTTACAAAGAAACTCCATCACTGGCTTATCATCTTGCTTCTGAGCTTTTCCAAAAGTCATCTCAATCTGCCATCTTTATCCATTGCTTGCACTCACCTGGTCAGTGGTACAAACAGTACTGAGGATCACAGGTAAGCTGTCCTGAAGCTCTGTTCTGACCCGCCCCCCCCTCACTGGGCTGTAATTGTTTCAGATGTTTCCATCATCACGTCCTACTTTCCCTCCCCTGCACAGTGGTTTGATGATATGATTGGTCTCCTGTCTGGGGATACACGTATGCTGGCTGGGGTTGGGGGTTGTGGTGTGATGGAAATGTTTGGGGGGGGGGGCATAAGTATCAGGACCCTTTACTGACTGGAGAAGACCTAAACATTAAGGTACTTTAGGAGTGAACAACCATTAGTGGACTAGGATGTGCTGGACCCAGTGTGGTGTATGTTTTTCACAGACTGAGTGAAATGTGACATAACAACACGTTCAGTGTGTTGTATTTTCCCATCAGCTATATGTGCGTAAATGAGGAGCCTGTAAAGGCTTGATGGTGATCTGTGACTTGAAACATGAGGTTCATCTGGAAAGTACTTTAGAGGAGCAATACTAAAATGGGTACTTAAATTGCTTCAAAATGTAGGGAACTGTGAGAGACATATTTAAAAGAAGAGGGGTCCAAATGGAAGCAACAGAGGTTGAGATATGTTGCCCCTACTTAACCCTTCTATGGTGTTCGGGTCTGTGGGACCCGTTTCCATTATTTAGTTAAAGAAAAATTATATGACAAATTATTTTGTCAAACTCACAATTAATGGCCTTGGCTCATTTTCTGTGAAGAACATATATCAAAACACATTTTCAAGGACCACCCACTGTACCCCCCCCCCTCCTACACATTTGATGTAGATGAAGAGGAAGAGGTTTCAGAATGTGAGGATCACATTTCTGAGAATTCTGAGTCTGACAGTGACTTTGAAGAAGAGGATGAGATTGAGCATCAGCTAGGTGCCAAAAGAAGACGAGCCACAGGACCAGCCGGTCAGCGGGCAAAAAAACGAGTAGCACTTTAATTCATTAATGTGATCTAACAAATGTAACAGGGCAAATATGAACCATATGCTGTTTATATTGCTTGTAATTGAGATGAAGTAAACATCTGTTGAGTATTTTAACATAAAATAGTTTGATTGTGTTGAATTGAAGCCCAAAAAGGCAACGGGTCTATCAGACCCACGAACACTGGCTGAGTAACCAAAATAGGAACACCACACAAGGGGTAACAGTAAGCTAAATATGCTTGATCTAGGGATACAGCAATACCACTATGTTTTAGACCAACAGCAAGTACAAGTCCTTACAGGTGAGTACTTGCCGATACCGACTACTGATATGAGTACTTAATAATACCATTACAGTTGGACTTTTTTCACCACTCCGCTTGACAATTTAGCAGAGCATAGTTTGCATTTTGTCATCATCGCTTATCCTAAAATATTTGCTGGTATCGCTTTTGGTGCATCCCCAGCTAGATCCCACATTATTTCCCATAATGCAACCAATAGCCTATTTTTTCTTTGACCCCTGTATTTCCGGTCCACAGCCCTAGTCTGTAACACAGGCTTTTGTTATAAATGGTTAGTCCGTGAATCTAAGCCGAGGTAAACCCAGATGACATCATCAGGGGTTATTCTCTCAGATGTTATTATTGTCTGATCTCCAATCCAGTCAATTCATGTCAGTTTCCTCTATGGCTCCTCTAAAGCTCTAACTCACTCTCTTTCTCACTGGCACAAGATAAATAATACTTCCCATAATGATTCAACTGACCTTTGTGGATTTAAAAAATGTGTTGCCCTTTAAATGCAACACAAATAGGTAATCAAAATAAGGTTACCAGTTGGGGTTTTCTAAACCAAGACCCTACACAGAAATGTTCCTTCTTTTAAAGAAATACAGTGACAGGCATGTTGTAATATCAGCAGGTGTCCTCTTGGTGGCAGTGCAACCTCAGTCCATGCAGGACGATGAAGGGGTGTGAACGCATCAAATCAGAGATGAAGAGGAAACACTCAAATGAAGGCTGTGATGGTTCATTCGCCCATGATGACTTAGTCTGACGTTTGATGTGCGCAGTGATGTGTGCTGCTTGAGAGGAATTCATTGTCCTGTGTGTGTGTGTGTGTGTGTGTGTGTGTGTGTGTGTGTGTGTGTGTGTGTGTGTGTGTGTGTGTGTGTGTGTGTGTGTGGTGTGTGTGTGTGTGTGTGTACCTGTTAGATGTTCTCCTGCTGCCTTGTGTTTAACCCTTTGCTCTCTCCCCCCTCCTCCCTTGTAGTCGAGCTTACAGAGGCCTCCGTAGATTCAGCTTTCTCTCCTACTCCTCCTCCTCTCGCTCCTCTTCCTCCAACTACCATCGCTCCTACAACCATTAGTACCTCAACTACTACTACTTCTACTACTACTGCTGCTACTACCACTACGACTGAGGCGACCACTACCACTGCACGTCCTGAGCTGGTCCCCACCAGGCGCAATGATCAGAATGTGTTGGGTACATGCTGTTGTCCCATTTTGGATTTGACTGTCTTTCTATTGTTTTAGTGTACAATGAACGGCACTTCATGGATAACAAAAGACGATTGCCTTCTCCCACCTGACGAAACAGGAAACCACATCAGAGCTGCATTCCAATAATCTGTGCTGTACCTACTGTACAAAAAGTGGGGAATTACTTCAGAATATTGGGATGCAGCCAGTAACTAACCTCCTGGTCAGGAAGTGAGAATACAAACCTTTTTTAAATTAAATGATAAAAGAAAGTAGCCTTAATCTCTAGAGTGATAAAGGTTGTGATATTGGCAGAGCTCACCTCTTCTTTTGGTTTTTAAGGTCAAATGAGTCCAAACCAGAATTAAGCATCCCAGCTATGTGTTAACAAATCCTCTGTTATTTTCTTATGGGTGAGTTTCCTGTCCATGAAAACAAATGTACTTCTGGCTTCAGAAAGATCATGATCTACTTCGGTACCCATCAAAACGATCGCTCTCGTAGCTAGAGTCCCTCCGTGCTCGCACCATGCATAGCTCTTCATTGAGACGCGTGTGTGGTTGTTGTAACTGTGCAATCTCTGCCACTTGCCCCTGACCCTTATCCCTCTACCCCTGACCCCCCCTGTGTAGTGGCCCCTAGGCTGGAGATCTGGAATCTGACGGTGGAGCCTAACAGTAACTACGCTAACGTCAGCTGGAGACACAACTTCCCGGCCGGCAGCAGCGAGTTTGTGCTAGAGTTCACACTGGACAGTAAGAAACCAGTCCAAGCCACCTGAGATATGAAAACCAATAGCTGTCTGATTATCAAAGACAAACAGAGTAGTGAGATGTCACAAAGTAAGAAGAGCAGAAGTAGTGCAATATTTCAAAGATAAGGCTAAACAGATTTAACAAAACAGATTTGAAAGACATGAAATTATTGGACCACCAAATTAGAATATAATAGACTCTACCATGTCGGTTTGACCTCTAAGATTAAGGACTTGACCAGCTCTCATTTTAAATACTCACTATCATTGACTTTAATTTGAACAATGGGTCAAATGATTATGACTAATGTCATTTTTTGGTTGTAGTATTGACCCTACAGAGAGTCATCACAAACTCTGCAGGTCCTTCAGCTCTGACGCCTTTTAGCCTGTTTCAGCTGCTTTGGGATACTTACATAAAAATATACACACATTAGCTAAAATCATCTTTAGAAAGCCACAATTTGGTTGTTGTGGGGTCCGGCCTTAGTGGCAAACAAACCAAATTTCATTAATGCAGATTTAAAAAAGCTGTTATGTATAATGACCCAATTGGCAGCTTTGACATGCTGTGTTTCACAAAGACTAGATGTATTGAATCATGTTTAAAGTAACCTCAGCTTTGGTTTTCAGTGCTGGGTATTAGAGAATGTACTGTCTTTTTGAAGACACCTTGATCTACATTAGCATCTACTCTAGCCCACTTTTATAAATAGCACTGTATATGAATTATGTTCACAAACAGATGGAAATATTTACTTCTGGCCAAACCTTTTCCCTCTTTTCTAAATGAAATTCAATCTGGTTAGCAGCAGGACTTTTTGTTATGATAAAGCAAACATAATGGAAAAAATGTATACCTTTTTGTCAATCAGGCTTTAATTACACCTGAGTAGCAGTTTATTTTAATTCCTTGCTCAATGGTTTTGCTAAAATGTGTCCTTGTCTTACTGCATAAACCACATTCATAGCTCAGTCTGTGTTTCTCTCTTGAACTCTTCATACCTTTCTCTGCTCTTTAAATGTTGGAAAATGTTCATCATCCTGTCATTACTAACTTCCCGTGCACCATCACAATGTTTCCTCACTAACACGCTGCCTGGCTTTGAATGGCTCTTATTGGATTCTGCTTGCTTTGTCTGAAACGCTGTTTTTCGGCCATCAGGTTTCCATTATGACTTTCCTTTTGCTTTGGATTTGGTGTTTGGAAATCTTGAAGTCTCCTTTTATAAAACACATCATCCCTCCTTTTCTAAAATACCAGAGCTGCTTGAGATTGGATTTGCCAGTACTTATAGGATCTCTGTTTTTGCTTCCAATTTGATCTTTGATAATGAACGGAAAGAAGGAAGGATGTATTTTTAATGTATTCGGGCAGTGGCTTTAATTCTTAATGATGTCTGTATGTGAACAGAAAGAGAAAGGGTGAGAAGAAGGGAGGTGAGGGGGGTGATGAGACTGATCTAATGGTCTCCCCCCCGCCCACTCTGTTCTCTAAGGTCAGATCTGAAAGCTTTAGGCACTTTCACACCGGAGTACTTTTCCCAGGAATAGTTCCAATAGTTCCTGAGATTTTGCGTTCACACCATAAAGATCGGGAACTAGAACTTTTTTTTGTGAACCTGTTCACCCCTTTTTAGTCCCTGCTAGAGAGCAGGGACTTTCCTGGGGAGAAAAAGGTTCCAAGTTCTGATTGGCTGGGCGATTTGCAAACCACGCCCCGTAAAACTCTGAAAAGTTTTTGTGAAGCCACCATTTTATTTGCTCACATTAGCATTATTAGAATTAGCATTAGCCCAGCGCACCAACGGAGAGAGACTAACTTATTCCAACACAAAATAAAACATGGGAGCGGTGGAGATGAGGAGGTGTCGGCGCTTCTGGCGATTTACTCGGAAGGCTGAAGCCAGTCCCCAACTCCAGGGACTTCCGGCTGGGGACTTCGCGTGGCACTATACGCATGGATGTATAATAAGAACTGGATACAGCGTGGGAGGCGGGGCCTCGTTCATTCCTATGAGAGTTGCTCATTGGCGCATGAAGACAAAATGGCCCAACTTTTGAGAGAGCGAAACGTCACGAAAGTATTCATATAATCATATAATCCGTTCCGTTCTTGTGCATCCATGGGTAAAGGTAAAACTCATGTGGTACTGAACACGTCACACAAACGTGCCGGGTGGCGCGGTCCCGTGGGTTAGATGTACGTTCATAGTGCAGAGGAAAATAACTCTCAGAATAACGTTATTAGCACATTTTACAACTTGAGGAACGAATGTTTTTAATAAGGGCTATACAAACGTTCACACTGGGTAGTTTATTTAGTTGAAAAAAAATTATCCAACGATTTATAGACTTCTCTTTCCCCATGTTAGTCAATGGGAAAAAGTATTTCCGGGCCCAGCGACTGATACGGAAGTGTAGTACCGCCGTTTGGCCACAACGAATATTTTCCTCAGAGTCCGGTGTGGAAGCACAGCTTAAAGTGAGCCTGGCCTATCAAGGCCAAACTAAGCTGTGCTAAGCCGTGCTAGGTCCTGCAGTGGAGAAGTGCCATAAGTGAAGAGTGGCAGGGACCCCCCCCCCACCTCCCCTCACATCCCTTTATTCTCCAGCTATCCTACTGACCACTCCTCAGTAGTCTCTTTATTTGTTTCAGAAAATTAATTAGATGAAGGATTATGCTGTTGTTTGGGTACACAGCTACATATTTGTATTCCCACCATGATATATTTGAATAACTTGCTCTTTGCAGTAAAAGTGAGAGCTGCTTGAATGTAATCCCAAGTGAAGCTAAAGTTGTTTGAGTACTACTTTGCCGTCTTTACACAACATGAACTAAAAAAATGGCATGACCACTTCAATGTCCTCTCGTATACATTCCTTTATTATTTTGTGTCCACGCACGATGCATGATTTGCATTTCAAGAGATCAAGTTTGCTCAAAAGATGATCAGTAGCATGTATTAACCTCAGGTACAGAGGCAACTGTGCTGTTGAAACAGGCTTCATGTCACAGACCTAGACAGGTTTCTCTTTCAATTTGGTGTTTACAAGCTCAACTCTTCCTCTATGTTTACCTCTTATCTTAATATATTCAGGATAAAGAACCTTTCACAACCCTAATCCATTGACAGGACAACATTCACATCATACCTGACATATTTATTTATCTAACCATTAATGAATACCCCCTCAATTGCTGCAACTTTACCTTACACATGGAAAGCCTTCAGGTCCCTCCTCTTCCTGTGTGCATCATCTGTAGACAGTGTTGAGTTTTACTGACTGGAGCTTAACACCAATCAAAAGAAGGGCAAACTAAAGGCGACTGGATTTAATTAATTCATGTAAACAGTACTAATTCTTAAAAGATAAAGTAGTACACTGTGTAAATTAGTGCTGCGGAATTATAAATTATTCTCGCTGTTTTTAACTGCCCCTAATAGAGACTCTGCCCTTATCATGATAACAGCTTTTATTTGAGAATGTACCCTTTTCTCCTTACATTAATCAAGAGAAATGCAATTTATTTCAAGTATTCTTGAAAAATTTACTGTACTGGAACGATAGGAGGTTGTCTGTTATATAAGTAACCTCCCAGTTTATATCAATATATTTGCTGAGATTTGGCTTAAGCTAAATATTTTCATTTTGCTGATTCATTCAAGAAAATGTTGGATTGTAAAATGGAATTTAAAAGTCACAGTAGGATAGACAAACAGAGAAATCAGGCATTAAGTATGTAAATAGTTAATTTAAAGTCATCAATTTCCTGATGTATTGAGAAAAACAAAAGTTAAAAGGTCAGGTATGCACCCTTGTGATGGTCGCAATAGTGAACTCAGCGGATTGTAATAGCAACAGCTTTATCTGCAGCAGCAACTTAGCAACATGTTGTTTTAATTAAGTTCTGTGGTCTCAGTAAAAAGACATTTAAATATTATTTGCAGTCGTCTGAAAACACAAACATCACCAAATGTGTACTTGAAATAGTGAACATGACTTCACATCACGGCATTGACTCAGAACGTGTAAAGGACTTGCATGTCTTTACCTCTGTCTGCATTAGTCTTTTTGTTTGGCTGGTTTCAGGACTGCTGCTAATAGCATGGCTTTGGAATGAGTTGTGCTGGATGACACCAACCTGCTGACAGGGTTGATGGTTTGGTGCATGATGTGGAAACCTCGCACTGCAACCTCTGAGTCATGCTCATAGCTGCCATGTCATGACCACTCGTCTTTCTCTGACAGATGCAGGTTGTTGTCACTGCTTTTGTTTCAACTTCATGGAGATAAGTGTGGGCCTGTGAATAATTGAGACAACAATGCTTTGCCACCCCTTCCCTTTATTCCTCCATTCCACATTATCAGATTAGTTTTTAAATGTAGCCACAAAGATTCAAATGAACCAGAATGTGTCAGCTGGACTGAGCTTCAAAGAGCAGCTCCTTGCTCATAAGAAATACTAGCTAGAAGTAGGAAACTAGATCATGGATATGCTTCTGTAATATAAAACTGTGAATTATTCATTATGACGGGGATGGGCACTGCATTGTTATCAGTCTCAATTTATCTCAGTAATCCTGCAGTAACTCAGAGAAAGCAATTCATCATGATCCTGTGACTTTTGCTAGTAAAGACAGCCTTTACTGTGGAGCAAAGGCCACACCCCCTGGAGTGTGATTGGCCTCTTTCTTGTGTCTTCAAGGCGACAAGTCGGTGAACGTTGTCCCCGTGAAACAGCCCCCGATTACGGTGGCCGATCTGATCGCAGGCGCCATTTACCATCTGAGGGTTTACTCCCATGAGCTCAACAGCGTCAGCAGCAAATCTATCACCTTTAAGACCAAAGCAGGTGAGACCCCATCTGGCCAGGTGGAACCGGGGTTCCAGCCAGGTGGGCTACTCGAGTGCAAGTCTGTCGGTAGTGTCTACAGTAACTCAGTCAAAGCTGGGTGAGTTACCATGGTTTAATTTTTGATTCCATGCATGTTCTACCAGAGGTAAATCACTCACCCCTCTGTATTTCAGAGACATCTAACTTCAACTGGGTTGTCTCTTTGAACAGAATATCATTTACGAGTGAAGGTTTGTCAGGTGGATTATCTGACTGTGACTTTCCAAAGTCACACCAAGCAAAAGCTAATGCTCATAGGGACTAATGGGTTCTTCTATGATTATTGCATGGACATAATAAGAAAATAAATATGTATAATATATGGATGGTTGGATGGATGGATGGTTGGATGGATGGATGGTGGATGGATGGATGGTTGGTTGGTTGGATGGTTGGATGGATGGATGGTGGATGGAAGGGTGGGTGGATGGATGGATGGTTGGTTGGTTGGTTGGTTGGTTGGTTGGTTGGATGGCTGGATGGATGGATGGGATCTCTTGGTGTATTGTAAGTAGCAATACTTTGCATTCCACAAACCACTGTTTTGCGCCCTTTTCTGATTTAATTTGTGTGATGGGGGAAAGGACAAACACTGTGCTGTTGTAGATCTTTGAACAACATCCTGGATTGGAGCTTGGGGGGAAATAAGTAAACGTTGGATCTGAACTGTTGACTTCTGCTGAGCGCTGTGTGATGAGAACAGATTTACTGATGTGTTAGCTGGGACTGACTGTGATGCTGACAATGACTCACTGTGTTTCCTCTCTCTTCTCCTGTGCCACCCTGTGTGTTCTGTGTGTCTCCAGCCTACATAGACCAGGTGGACATTGCCACTCAAGGCTGGTTCATCGGCCTGATGTGTGCCATCGCCCTCATCATCCTCATCCTGCTCATCGTCTGCTTCATCAAGAGGAGTCGCGGAGGCAAATACCCAGGTAAAGCTTTCATACCCATCAGAAGACCGGGAGTGGTGCAGGGATGACCTATTTTTGTTGGCTGACACTGAAGTTAGCATCCCAAGGGCTCCCTGGACAAAATGTGTTGGGATTTTTCTGTTGGATTTTGGAATATTGCAAGACACAAGATATTTGGCATACAAACGGTTCTGTTTAGCAGGATAATCTCCTCATATCAACACCACTTTTATGATATTTGAAGTGTAAATGCAATCGCTATTATTTAAAAAAAAGCTAACATAAGGCTATAAACCAGGGGTGGGCAAACTTTTTGGCTCGGGTTACTATGAGTTTTAAAATTTGACAGACGGGCCGGGCCAGTAGCAGATCGGTAAAAAAAATATTTAGCTGTCCACACCTCATTATACACTCGGCACTCAATGTTGACTTTTCTTTTCTTTGGTCCACTCATTGTTACAGATGCAGGTTCAAAGGTGAATTATTGCGTCATTGCGTCATCGTTTGTGTCATGACGTAACCGTTTACGTGCCTTCTTATGACCCACACAGCGTTTTACATCGCTGATTTTCTCCGCAACACCGCTCACAACAACATCAATAGAGGACTGCGTCGGGTAGTTTTTAATTATACGAAGCCAGATTAAATTAAAGAACTACTTCTCCAACCATATACCTTTCTCCAGAGTGCCGAGGTGCATTGTTTATTAATGTGGTTCAGCTGCATTACTGCCTGTGCTGCTCATTACGGTGGCCTATCGTCTACCGGAGTTTACTCTCCCGTTAGCTCGCGGTAGCAGCCGCTGCAAAGTTTTCATTGTCTGACGGTCACACAACAAGCAGCTGATAAATATCCCCAATTCCCCATACGTGAGTGTGTTTTAGTCTGAAAGCTGTTTGGCATCACAACGCTGTTATGAAAGTTTATCTGGCATTCTACAGGTGACGTTAGCTAATCAGACTATCTTGACTACTTGTTGCTATCATATTGTGGCATAAGCCGTTTTCTACACGCATATTTTACCGGCGTAGTTTTCGTTATGATTTTACTTGTGATGGCCACATGTAGCCCATGTATTGATTCCATCCGATAGCTGCAATAATACAAAACAACAGGAAAATGTCTGCCTCTTCACAATGATCAATAACAGTGAACGGATGGTTATTAAAGTACGGTCAAATAAACAGAATCACACTAAGCCTGGTTAGTGTTGCCTGACTTTATATAAGTGTTTTTTATAAGTGTGTGGTCGCGTTCTAGTCACTTTGCTCAGCGCTACTGCTTTTTACAACTTGTATTCGCCGTACTCGCCATGAAATGTTATTGCTGCCGAGTGGGGCCAGAGAATAGACCAGATTCTAGCAAAGGTAAATTGTGTCTAGAGTGCGCCATCTAGTGGGATCAACTGAAATGCCGGGTATTGCAGGAAAAAGACAAAATGAATGCTTTATGTCTTTACTATTATTTGGACAATTTTGTACCAATATTCGGCAGGCCGGATTCAAAAGCCCAGCGGGCCGTATATGGCCCGCGGGCCTTAGTTTGCCCGTGCCTGCTATAAACGAAATACATCATTGCTGCGCATCACCACCGCTAAGCTAAAGGCGGCTTATGTTCAGAGCAATGACGTTTAGTATTCTGATTTAGTCACTTTTTATGACACATATATGCTCAGACATTAATCAGTGGGGTATTTACTGAAGTATTTTATGTCGTTAAATGAAATGTTAAAATCTCTCTAGCTTCCCTCTTATATTGGTCCTCTAAAACCAAAACAAGTGCAGTAAAAACAATGACTTGAGACGAGTGAACTCAAAGTGATTGAATGCTAACTCATTTTTGGGTTTTAGGACTCATTACTGCAGCTCTCGATGGACAGATTGTAGTGTACCTTCATCAATAGAATGGATGGAGACACTCATGTACACCTTTGTATTTCCTTCAATGACTGATATAGCACTCATTTTGAAATATATTAATCTTATTTATTTATAATAATTCATTCTATTCATTTTGAAATATATCAATCTTATTTATTTATAATAATTCATTCTATTCAGAGGCACCTTTCAAAGCACCCAAGGACACCTATGTCGGTAGTTTATTGTTAAGGTTTCATCCTTTGCCTGGAGGAAAAACAACAGACCAATATTCAAAATGTCCGCACATTTTGGCACAGGAAAAAGCTGTTTACCAGTTCCAGACTAACTTACATAATAAATAGTGGTTTTAAAGGTCAGAGTCTACAGGTGTACATTTGTGAATTGTGTTACTACGTCTACTGATTTTTCAAAATGTGCCTTAAAAACAACTGAAATATTGAAATCGTTTTAAGTCCCCATTGTTGCTGATATAAAACGTGATCATTGATGGTTTGGAACAAGAGAAGTTATTCGTGTTAATGTTTTGCAGTTTCTATAATGTCTAGGTGGTGGTTGCGTGACTGGTTTTGCAAAATGTCTAGGTAGGTGCTGAACGGTGATGCCGTCAAAGATAAGAACTAACACCCAGTAATAAGTCAAATAAGGATATAACCCAAAAGAAAAAGACTAATGAGATGAGTTCCCACACTTACTGGAGTAAAAGGTATTTCCACTACTGACTGCAGGACTGTGATACCTTACCCCAAACCCAATAATGTTGAATAACTACAACTAAACTGATTTCCTAATGCATGCTTAAGTAAACATGAATTCAGCAGCTTAGAAAATTGTCAAAATAAGTCATGAGTTAAATTACATAAAGTTAATACATTTATAAGCAAGCATCTTGTATCATGTCCTTTCAGTGAATACATTCATTTATCGTGCCAAAGTTGTGCAAAGTCATAATTTGTTTGCTTTATGAAATCAGTTTATCACTTATTAGGAGCTAAGTATGGAATTAAGACGCAGTGTTTGCTAACAGTTCAAAAAATAAAGGTTGAAGACAAACATATGGAATCAAATGATCACTTGGGCCCAGGAGTTCAAAACTTGTAATCCCTATCTGATCAGATCTGGATTTTGGGGAGTTCAAAACGAAAAAACAGGATTAGGATCACTTTCATATCCGACCAGATCAGGAAATCCAATCCAAGCTTTAATCTGGATCAAATCTTCGAAACGAGTAGTTCAAACCGACAACACAGGATTGGGATCAGTTTGATCCCAAAAAACTGGATCATCCTGATCCCACCAGAGGGGTGGATTTCCAGTGGATTACCAGAGCAAAATGTACTGTACCATTTATTTAAAAATATGTTTCAATATAAATAAGATGGCAAAGTTTGTTAACTGAAATAATACACCATTTTTAGCCTTCATGGCAAATCAATTTTATTTTTCATTTTTTGGTCACGTTTGTGGTGGCCTATTTTGTTTTCAACCAAATGTTGATGACATAAATGTTTATGCTCATGAAAGTATCACAACATAGATTGTCAATCACAAATGTAATTTAGATTAAAGAAAAAATACCTTCAACAAAAAAAAAGTCCATCTGTCATCACCTTTCAAAAGTAATTGCGGACAATAGATGTCTCTGCAATGTGGTCTCTTGTCTTCCTTGTATTATTTTTCAATGCCACTAGATGGCGATCGGCAGGATTAAAGCACTGATATTCAGCATCTAGTCATCTTGAAAAATCGCAATCTGGATCAGGCTGATCCTATCCTGAATTGCTTTGAACTCCAGGGACAAAATCTGGCCAATTTGTCTGATCCTGGATCACAAAAAATGGGATTTCAAAATCTGATCGGATCTGATTGAGATTAAAAGTTTTGAACTCCTGGGCCTTGAGGACTAAACAGAAGGATTTACTGCTCAAATGAACTCTATGAGCCCCTCAACACGTGGAAGTGTTTGTGTGTCAAATCTAACCATAAGTGCAGCTCTCAGCAAAATGCCTAAAATGTTACTTTTATTCTTTTCTATTTAGTCCGTGACAAAAAAGATATGGCGTTGGACGCAGTGGATCACAAAGACCAGGATGGATCTTTTGATTACCAGTAAGTATAAAACCCAACTTTCTTTAAATGCTTCCCTTTGAAATTATTGGAAGTTAACTTGAACGTTTGTAAATGTATTTGGTTGTATGATTATTAAGCACGTCTTATCTTTAATACTCTGTGAGGATTATGGTACTAATTAAAATACAGAGGTATTTGAGTCAGTTCAGGCAATGGCGTGTGTGTTTACTGAAACTCATGTTTAAAGGTTACATGGTTGCTTAATAAAACAAGAAAAGATTCAGTATGGTACTGAAAAGAAGATCATTACTAAGTCTTAAACCAACACAATCACAAAGACCTGCTATTTATTGAAACTTCAGGAAACCTTAGATGTCTCACTGTAAATGAAAACCTTGTTTTGAATATTCTTATTGGCATGGTGTCCATATCAAGGTGGCTCTAGTTATTGTAGCAGATAGAGATCTATATCTTTTGAACGATGGCAGAGAGACTCAGCTCAAAGACTTTGTCCTTTTGAAAGCCCTCTATTACTGGGGCCAGCTCAGCTTTGTGAGCAGTAAGTCATGTGAGCAGAGGAGGGTTTCATCTGAGAAATCCAGATCCAGATCAAAGTAGATAAAGTTGTAATAAGAAAGCTGTTTCAGAGCACAGAAGTGCCAGGCATGATTCTTATTTTTGGTAATGAATAATGCTAAATATGGCTCCTTCCATCACTAAGGCAGATGCATTTGAAAACACATTTGTTCCACGCAGAAGAGTGAAGCTTTTCAAAATAGTTCTATAGATACATTTGAAAAAGATGCTCTCATGTATGGAACTTTTCATACTGTAAGTAGCTTGTGTTGTAATTGCCAAACCTTTAACTCAAAGCTGTATGATCCCAAAACATAAAGGCCCTAACGCATCTGCTGCCCAGGAAATACTGTTTGCTTTAATAAGCAGGAAGCTTCTAGGACCTGTGGTGACCCTGTACTGTGGCGACACTGAAACAATACAAACGGATTAGAGAGAAAGTCAAAGGCAACAGAAGTGACAGAGCAGCAATGTCTGTCACACAACTGTATTTCTATGAATCATTATTCAACATCTGCTGTTCCAAAGCCATTTGTTGTTTGCTAGCTTAGCTAGCTCTGGTTTAGGGTTGGAGTTAGGATTATCACAGAAAGCAAGTTGTAGAGTTTTTTCTACACACAGTTCCTTAACATAGTTTTATGTTAAGAAGGCAATTGTGTTCGTATACTGCTAATTACTGAACATGTGCAGTAGGGTTTTTCTATGTACAGTATATTGTGTACAGTTTGTGTAAGTGATGTGTCTTTTGCTCCTTCCAGGTCCTACTGATCTCTTCTTTATGAAGAATGAGTCTGTCTTTTCTGTATCTGTCCACTCTGACTAAAAACTTTTCAATTTAACCTGCCTTCTAAATCTCAGATACTACCACTATGTTCTCACTCAGCTGTGTGAGAGTGACACAAGCTTTTATCTATTATTGTAGACACCGTGGAATAAGACAAGGCCTCTGAATCTTATGTTGACAGTATGAATACCACCTAACAGCTTCGGGCAATGGCTTATCATTTTAAAGCTATGCTCTGATGTAGGTTGTTTTTAATAAAAGCATTATATAAAATAGCATTATTTGATTGACAAAACACACTGAAAAAACGTAATTGTTGACTTTAATCAAACATATTTTAATACATTTGATTAAAGTCAATGTTTCAGTTTTTTCAGAGCAGTGCGTCTGGTGGCACTGACATTCACAAGATGGATCAGATTAGGGTTCAGTTAAAAAGAGGCACAATCAGTTTCTGCTAACATCTGAGCGCTGCTGTGCCTAACACTGATGAATCCCTCTCCAGTGTGTGGGCCCCTGCCTGTTATCTAATCAATCATTACTCTAAATAACATTAACACCCAGCCCGTCTCTCACACTCAAGGTCTTTGCTTTACTCAGCCCTCAGCACCCAGCTTCCGGCTCTGTGTGTGTTGTGTGTGTGTCGTGTGTTTTTGTGTGCATGCAGTATTTACATGCATGTTTCATGTGGAGCTCCTTCCTCCCTCTCTCTGTCTCTACACTTCCTCTCTCTTTTACTGTCTCCCCTGTTTCCTCTCGACTCGACCCTCTCTCTCCCCCACGCTGAAATGGGTCATCTGTCCCTGACAGGAATGAAAATGAAAACGAAAACGAGAACGAGAACGAAAACGAGAACAGGTACTTTGGTTTTGGCACGGCATCTCTCTTGGCCTGTGCATGTCGGGGGAGCAGGTGTTCCCCTGAGCTGGGGGGAACGTGGGCTGGATAATGTGCAGCTTATTTGGGGAGACCCCCCCAATCTGCCTGATAATGCATCGCTGGCTCTTTGGTCAGCCTGCAAAGAGTGCACAGATTTCATTCATGAAATTTATCTGGCCTGCATTTGTCTCAAAAGCAATATTTATACACTGTGATCGATGGAGGACACGCCATACAATGCAGCGAACCCGCAGTGATGAAATATGATTAGAGAGATGACAGCAGTGCTCGCCTCTGGTTCCTTATGGGTGTCAAACTGTCAATCAAATCGTCAAGCAAACTATATAACCTCCCTGTTTGTTTGAGGCCAGGGCTCCCACAAAATAAATGAGGTTGACTAATATGTTTTCCCTTTTAGAATTGATTCCTCGTCTCTGTAGAGCTGCTGTAACACTTAAAGTGAGTGAACACAATAAACCCAAAACACATCAGAGATTATGGAGGTATGTATTTTCACTGAGAACAATGCAACATACTTGACCACAAAAAGCAAAAGATAAAATCAATCAAGCATTTAAAACAATTTGCATCAGATAGGAAAGAAAGCATATCAGTGAGTTTTAAAAAGACCTGAGCATTAAAGGCTTACACATAAACAGTGACCTGTTTGAACTAATCAGTTCAGTCTGGTGTGCTCGCTTCTCTCTGTACACATTTTCTATCAGCTGCAGTTTTGGGATACATTGAATGTTTCGCCAGAATAAAATGCGCCGCAAAAGTCAGGTGTGATCTTGGTTAAAGACGGCATCACAGACTTAACAATCAAGTGCTTTCAGGCCGCTTATCCTTTATCTGTAGGCTTGTTTTGAACCAGGGTAGCAGTTTCTGTCAGCTTCCAGTCTTCATGTTAAGCTAAGCTAAACAGACACAAGATTCACGCTGACCTTATTATAGATACAAATTGTATTTTTCAAAAGGCTGAACTATCCCTTAAGTGAAGATAATTTCATTAAGTTACTAGGTGGTTTGTTTGTGGACAAAATAACAAGCTGCAGGTCTGATCAGAGCCACAGTCCTTCCTCTCTGCTGTTGGAACAAAGCTCTTTAGTTTGCATGGTCAAACCTCCAGACAGGCTTTCATGTTTCACACTTCAAACTGAAACATGCTCTATACTAACAGACTCATCCCAACATATCCTCCATCACCCTGGTGATACTTATACTGCTTTGATTGCCTACCTTTGGAATACAAAAATAAAATGATTACACAGTGAATTCACTGAAGAGCAGGGTGAAAGGAAACAATCATTTTAGGTAAGATGCATCAAACCAGACCTTTCAGGGCTGTATAAAAGATCTGAACTAATATATGTCTTGGTTCTGCCCTGAGCTCTAAAACAACCACATGTGGAGAGAACATCAGCACTCAAACCTCAATGAAAACACACAGAGCACACACACCGCCCCCTGCCTTCCCGTCAAACTTTTCATTGATTCTTTTATTGTTGTGAAAGGCTCCAAGCTGCTTTCATCGAGCTCAACATTGGAGCAATAATAAACAATTCATCTTAATATAACATTGCTGCTGTTACAGAAGTCTTCGTCCCTATAACCACATCATGAGTCAGCTGTTCTGCAGTAACTGAGACATGATCCCAGAGAGCAGCCTGACACTATGCATCTGACCCTTCAGTGCTCTAACATGTGATCACCCTTCTAGAGTTCATTACAATGTTTCCCTCTGCCGGTTGACATTTAAAAATCAACGCAGGTGCATGAGGCAATGGAATCTATTTGTGTTGTAGTGGGGGCCGGGAGGGAGGGAGATGTTTGGCACAGTTTGACGCCCTTAAGGAAGTGATTTAGGCAACAAACAAGTGGAGAAAACATTTGGAGGAGAAAAGATTAAACCAACATTTCAAAGGTCTAACAAACAAAAATGTACGACCTTAAATCCATGTAGCTTTAAAATCTAGAAATGACTTCAAAGTAAAAACCCTAGGAATTACATTTCTTCTATGCATAGCTTCTCTTGTTCTCTCAATCTTGTTTGGCATCCTGTCTTCTAGTTTTAATGTGCAGCACAAGAGCTAAACATCAATATGTCACACTTTTATCCCGCATGAAACAAATTAGCGTGTTCTAGTGTAGTTGTTTAGAAATAAATCCAATGTATTATAACCTGGGTTTTCTCTTTTGTTGTTGGCCATCAGTATGTACAAACCAGGCAACATTTCTAAAAAGGGTTACTCAGCCCATCATACAGGTTGTAAACAAACCTCCAGGGAAGAGACAACAAATGTGAACAATAGGATTAATCATTAATTGAACCCACTTACTGATTCCACACATTTATTTTTCTTGTAATGAAGGATTATACGTAACATACAGTATTGAGAGATACGCTTAATTTCAGTTTAACCCTATTCATTTAGTGTTTTAGATAAACGGTTGGCTTGATCCCGTCCCAGCCCTGTTGTCGGACAAGAACATGGAGATTGTGTGCTTGTACACCACGAATGATGTGGCGCTTAATCGCACAATGGCATCCTGGGCTGCCACAATCCGTGTGACTGCTGGGGTTACCTGCCCCGCCAAACTTCGTTTGTTGTGAATTCCCTCTATCTGAACAGCTGGTGCCTACAGTGTTGTTATACCTGGTAGCAATTGATGGCCAGAACCACAAAAATGAGACCCAAGTTGTAAAAGGAGGAAAAAGATGGCCCTGACACATGCTATGCTGCCCCAAAGCTCAAACCTTTGTTTTGGTTTCATGCCATTAGGATTATGATCATTTATATGTATTAACTGCCACCCTAAAAGACATATACATGTTAATGTTGTCCCTTTTCAGTTTTACAGTAGTATATCTGTGTATGTCACATGTCTGTTGTCCATCTGTCATGACTGTATTTCTGTTCTACCCTTCCCACTTTATGTCTTTGCCCTTTGTCTCTTTTTTATTTTCTCATTGGTCCAAAGGTCTCTTGAAAGGTAGGACAGGAGAAGAGTCTCCTAACCTGCTCTAATATGATCTGCTGATTTGCTGTGCATTTGAATTGCTTAATGTCTGTTAGAGCCATTCCAATGTGTTATCGTCCGAATGAACTTGATCTATCAACGAAAAGCATTCCAAAGCATAGTTAATCCAATAATGGATCATATAAAACTAGTTGATGATTTGTATTGTCAACGACTTTCAAACTCTATGTTTATGTTAATCTGTGTCATTTTCCTGGGATTTCATGAACGCTGAAAGTGGGCGATTTTACTTTCTAATTTGGAAGGTTATTCACCCATTCCCATCCTACTCCACCCATCTTTGCTCTTAAAGTCACCTAATCAGATAATAGAATCATTCCCGACTCTTTCATTCTGAAAAAATGTCCAAGTCACTTTATAACAGTTTCTCTCTTAAAGTGTGTGTGGTCAACCAATGTAAGCAAGCTTGGCAAATGAGTCCAGGGATAGCGGTTTAAAGATGTCCCTTCCTATTGACCAGATGTGTTTGATTAGCTGTGAGAGAGGTTATCTGGAAGTGTTTCAGTGGCACTGGTACAGACAGAAGCACACTCAAAGGATATGAAAATACAGAAAGACTTTGTAGCTGCCAGCACACTGGACTGTGTATAACAGGCGCTCTGGGCATCTTTAGTGGCATAACCTTTCTTCCTTAACAAACGTGGCAATGCGTGACACATTTCTGCTGGTTCTATAGCACTATGCTTCTGTCGTTTGACGTGCTAACAGAAAGCCAAAGCTGCTAAAAGATTTGGGTTAAATAGAAAGGGATTTTCATGACTAATTAACATTCTAAATGATTTTAAGATGACGTTCTTACCCTCCCACCCACTTTATGCTCAACTCCCACTCTCTTCACCTTTTCATCTCTTCACCTTGTCAGGTGTCCGCTTGTGTTTAGACAACGTCTGTAGTTCTACTTTCTGCTAACGGCCTCTCGCTCTACTCTGAACGTTTTTTTGTGGATTTATATAACAAATACTGGATGTGGGTTGAATTTAGATTCTAAGTTTGTCAGAATGTGATTGTGGTCCATTTGTACTTAAACACAGGTATGGTTTCTAAAGTGTGATGTCTGTGGTTCCCGAAGTGTTTCCGCATGGAGCATGATGAATATGAGAAGCTTCAGTGTACATTCTGATCTGATCTGATGGGAATCTGGATAGTTAATATGATAACCATAATATGCTATAAGCAGACCCGAGCAGAGAAAATAAAAAGAAAAGGAAAAATGTTTCACTTCTGCATCTTTAAAGAGCAACTTCCAGGTTAAAGACACCTGTGAATAAATGTGTAGGAAAATGATGAATACACTAGATTTTCCAAAAAATATACAGAAATATACACTACAGCAGGGGTCGGCAACCCCTGGCACGCGTGCCAGCATTGGCACGCGGCACCGTAACCAGTGGCACACTAGGAATAAGTGGAATAAGTGTGCAAAAATATTTAAATTGTATTTTCGGATCCTGAACGAGACCGCCGCCAGAGCGCGTCTCCCCGTTACCTGCAGAAGGAAGCCATGCACGTAACGCAGCCCCGCTCTCTTTAACTCCAGGTGACTTTCTGCCGCTTTCCTCCGTGGTGCAGTGCTGATCGTTTCACCACGGAGGAAAGCACTTCACTGATTGCAGTACCCATAAGGAGCTGTACAAATGCCGCAGTTTTTGCGTGGCTGTGTATTTAGTTGAAAGCCCAGTGGCGATCTGCTCATCTCTCATCGAAATAATATGCTACAAAGGGGCGGACTGGCCAACTGTGTGTTGAACTTTCCTGTCGGCTCCCAGACCGTAGTCGAGGAGGGCAGAAGCAACAAGCTTCAGGTTCAATAACCAACTTTAGCTTAAATGACTGGAGAGAGGCGAGCTCTTCTTGGGAGGCAGAGTGAAGTAATACGGTTTCCTGATAAAGCTGTGGAGAGTATGTGCTGCAGGGAGGTGGATGCACAACGCACCCAGGAACGAACACTAGCTCCGGTCCTTTTTACTGTGGACTCGATGTCCTGACAGGCTGGTATTTGTGCAACCTGCACAAACACAATACTGCACCATGATTACAAATGGTGAAATACAATGTAAAACTACCGAAAAATACCAGCTCACTAAAACACAACCGCTCAACTCAACGCAACTACTAACTATACCCGCGGTCAGAGAGCGGAGATGTTTCCCCTTTGTTATGTAATATGACGCGTTGGACGTATGACCTTAAAAAAAAAAGCCGTTTTTAAGAGCAGAGCTCAAAATTGCTTTTTTCCCTCTGAATTCCTGCCCTTATGTCTCGTAAAACATATCAAATCCTACATTCATTTTTTTAATTGTAATTTTCAAGCAAGTTTAAGCATAAATGTAGAAAAAAAAAAACCTGCAAGATGCTCTTTAAATGCATTTCCTGCTGTTATGCTACTGACCTGAGCTGAAAAGGAAAGCTAATGCTAGCCTGTAGCTCTTACTTCCTGTGCATGACGTTCTCTTCCCCTAAAGTCAGAGTGAGGAGCCATCTGTAGTCAGCTCTACAGATGAGGTGCAAATGATTTCTACTGCTTGGATCTCATGTCAGAATAATATGGCCACATTTAGCATGTGTATGAACATTTCTTGTTGGAATCTTTACCACAGTATTTATGTCTTTGAATCACTCCTGTCTCCTACCAAATTCTGTGTGTTCACTCATTCACTTTGTCAAATATCTTGTAGGTAATATTTTCACTGGCTCTGTGTTTTCCAGTCTAGGAAGTGTGTTTTAAATATTTTGTACAGAAGTCACAGTGAATCTTAGATAATACAGCGTTGTTAGGCTTACTGTAGGGATTAGGTAAGGAAATATGAAACAGTAAACAGTTTGATAAAGAGAAAAATAACTATATCCTGGCAATCGCATTTCAAATAAAACAAATTGGTGCAAGCTAGATTTCTATGAACAGAATTTCTAGGAGACAGGGTTGCTTGTAAAACAAACATGTATAATGTTCTCTAAAATACTCTTTACATTTTGCAACAACAAGCATCTTTGATATAAAATACAAATGCAGCTATCTTATTAAATGGTAGGTTTGGATTTTCTGAGCTCTATCTTGATACAGTACTCACACACCAGTAGTATGATGCTCTGTGGCCTTTATGGTTAGGAGGAATAAATACAGAGACACGTCCACATTACCAACACCATGTGCGTGCTGTATTTTTGATAGATTTTAAATCATTCAAACCTATCATTTAAAGAAAATATGGAAAAGAAATGAATTGTATAAATCTGAATTATAGTCAGAGTGACCTGAACATATAGTCACTTCAGTAAGAGTTTGAAAAGCGGAAAATATATAGTTAACATCATTTCTTTACCTGCAACCCCCATAACCTTTCACTTTCCCCTCTAACCTGTCCGACGGGATGACCGGGTCTCCACTTCCTTCTCACACCATGACAACTTCCTGCTTCCATTTTAACTTTGAACTCTGCTTCACCTTTACAGCAGCGACGAGGACAACAAGCCTCTGCAGGGCAGCCAGACGTCTCTGGACGGCAACGTGAAGGAGAGCGACGACAGCTTAGTGGACTACGGAGAGGGCGGCGACGGCCAGTTCAACGAGGACGGCTCTTTCATTGGCCAGTACACGGTGAAGAAGGACAAGGACGAAACGGAGGGCAACGAGAGCTCTGAGGCCACCTCGCCCGTCAACGCCATCTACTCGCTGGCGTAGCGCCGTAGAACCACCCGGGGGACCCGGTGGCACCCTCTGATTTCAGGGTGTTACCACAACACAATACACCAGACACAAACACACACACGTGAATATATTAATATATGAAACACATTAAACACAGAAGGGACGCAGCGGCCTGTCTGGAGACTGCAGGCTTCCCTCTGCTGTATCGGGGGAACAGGAGTGGAATCAGACCACAAGCCTTTATTCTAGTTTCCAGCTGGAAGAAATGGGCCCACTGGAGGTGACATTGGGACAAAGAGGACAGTGCTCGTTTTCCTCTGCTCCGCCTGCCCCTACACAGACTTGGGAGCAGCCTTCAGCACGTGGAGGCATTGACAAGCGTTCTTTAGAGATTTGACCTTGGTTGGTTTCTGCTCCAAACATTTTCAGCGTCCCTTCTCTCCTTCCTGATTAGCCCCTCAAAAACCTCTGTGAAGCATCCCAGTAAAGTACACACACGAGGTCCCTTACGCACACACGTCCTGTAACATATCAGCTTCTAACCATCAAACACAACAGGATGCCCGCAGATATGTTTATCATATTGATATTTACGCAATGAAAGAGTTTAGTTTTTCCACAGCTGGTAGACGAGTCATTAATTCTTATTGAGTGCTGTATACAGTCCTGGCACACATTTTAGTGCCCTGCAAAACTATGCACTATCACCTCCTTCATAACATTTTGGGTTTGATCTGGTTAGTAAAAGTACACGTTTTGGGTTTCTTTTTTTACCACTTGCAAACTAAATCACATGCTTTTATTCACTTTGCCTTGTTCGATGGAGCAGACATGTTTTTCTTACCTCTAATCCAATATTGTAGTGCAGATGTTCAAAATGGCCGCCACAAGAAAAGCTATTTCTGCCACATGCACCAAGCTCTGCTAAAGTATGCTGTTAATGAATCCCTTTTTTTTTAAGAATTACTATTTTGGAGCATGGTAGTAGCTTAGAGCAAGGAAAATGGAAGGCACACGAGAGGAAAGTTAGTTTTGCCTGAGAAAAACGGTAGACCACAACCGAGTCGATCCCCTAGTTAGCATGCATGCTAACTCTGCATTCATGTCACATGGGGACAACTGTCGGCTGACAGTGAACATGTTTCTGTTTTTATTTCGGCTTTGGTTGACCATTTACTACACACAATACGTTTTAAAGTAATTTTGCACCAAACAAAACATTGCAATGTCAACGCTAATAATAAAACAAGTTACAATTAATTTTTATTTATTTATATATATTCCAAATTACCTATATAAATATTTTTAACATTTACACCTTCATTCTGGAAGTTTAGGGCCCAAATCGCAAAGATCCCAATGAGTTTTTATTACGTGTAAGCCAAGTCATGTTTTCAAGTTGGACGCTTAAATGTACTTTTAGCCGATGGGACATGAATGCAGCTTGAGAGCCAGGAATCCTTGAGGTGTGTTCAGACTACATGTTTGCCTTTGATTTATTTTACCATATGTATGGATTGTGTTTTGTTTTCTTTCTTTTTGCATTCTGAGTTTATTTGCCTTAAAAAGCCATTTAAAAAACATTAGAGTAACATGCACTGACCTGCAGTTCTCTTTGTTACTCCAGACCTTTTTGTTTGTCTTTTGTTTATGAATTGGAGTCATTAAGCCTAAAAATAGACACAACGTTTTGCTGAATGACAGGTTTGGATTATTTAATTTGTGCATTGATTTTGTATTCAATCACACCACCTCTGAAATGTCAGTCTGAACCCACCTTTACACAGGAATCCTATAATCTTTCCCTCCCTCTAGTTTTTTTAAACTCAATTATTTTGTCAATCATTACAGATAAAAAAGGCACAAGGGCAAGAATTCTTGAATTTACAGCATGAAAATATATACATTAAATTCACAGCCACCGTTGAGATGAAACGTATCCACTAGTTTTTTAGTTTTTGCTGATGAAGAAAGAAAAAAGAAAAGAATTATGTACAATCAGTATTTCACTTGCCTTCAACCATGTTTGTCCTTCTGTTATCTCACTGATGGACTGACTTTTTGTTCTACTAAACGTTCACTGAGTGCTTCTCTATTCACCTCATCATGTCGGCACTCAGACTTAGTTACCTGCTACTCAACAGTACTATTAAAACCTCCGATGCTAAATCAAAAGATCTTAACAGCAGCGACTGCAGTTCACTTTTTATTTTAAATATTTATTTGATATTTCTATTTATTACATTATGTGGATAGTATTAATATAAGTCCTTAATTTAATTAATTGTTATATACATATTTCTTACCAACTTATTTTGTTGTTTCACACTCAAAATAGCCAGAATAAAGATGTCTCCAGAATATGTTGTTGTTCATGAGAAGCATAAACACAACTGTATGTTTCAGATATTTGTGTCAGCTGGCTTTCCAACATGAGAATATCTGTCATGGTTGTTGTTTATCTGTCATTGTGCTGCTCTTCTCGTACTCATGTTGTATTACAGTTACTCTGTGTTTTACTTCAGATGTATGTACCTTAACCTTCCCACCACACAGTTATTATTTATTTGACATATATTCTGTACATGTAGGTCCTGATCTCTTATATTTGTAAATATATAAAAGTTGATTTCCCCAAAAAATGCTTTATCCGAAAAGGAAACTAAAAGTCACAAATGCAAGCAAATGTGACAGGTGCAACTTGGTGTATCACGCACCTATGTAAAGTACCTTTGACTAACGTTTGCACTCTGAAAAAAGTAACAAGAATCATCCTCCACTCAATGTTGCCCTTTGCTTTGTGATGTACGGTGCTGACTGTGGCAGGTTATCAGTCAATCGTTTGATGATGGTTTGGGTTGTATATTGTGAGGAACATGTTAGATTCTGTAAGATGTAAATAAGACAGAAGTGCTCCAGAGTTGTAGCACAGTTTTAGTAGGCCTAAAAAGAACATTGCTGAGGTATTAGATCACACTCCCCTGCTTGAAACCGTTTTACATTGGTCATCTCTCTGAGACCGCAGACTTCCTCTCACCTTTACAGCCTGTTGTTGCTTCACTGGTCCCCTTTCAGATGCCTCCTCAATGACTGAAGGTTACACTGAAGAAACTGAAACGTTGACTTTAATTAAATGTATT
>NW_011351974.1:4789-7874 GCF_000735185.1 Notothenia coriiceps | reverse complement strand
GAGGGCNAGCCTCAACTGAGCCGCAAATGCGGCGCACCTATGCGTTTATGCGGCACAATTAGTGTGACGCGGCACGATGTTGCCGCTGGGTGCTAGTGGAGCCTCGCAGCGGCAACATCGTGCCGCGTCACACTAATTGTGCCGCATAAACGCATAGGTGCGCCGCATTTGCGGCTCAGTTGAGGCTCCCTCCGCAAGAAGAGGCCCCACGCAGTCTGCGTGATCTTCCAGTGGAATCATTATTTGTATCTGTAGTGGCTTAACATTAGTCAAATAAGTTGTCAATTTAAACAATTAAACATGAGAATTCATGGCCCACAATCAATTCAACCTTTTTTAAGAAGTCTGCGGTTCTTGGCTCGTTTAGAGGGGTCTTGTTAGAACAGACATTCTGGATCCATTAGGTCATATTCATTTTCAGACTTTGAAGGAGGAGGTCCCTAAAACGGAACATGTGTCCCGGTGCGTTTATCCAACCCAGTTCAGATTTAACCACGCTAACCTCCCTCTGCGCGTGATGGACATAAAAAGAGGACGTCCCAGTCTAAGTGAATAACGTTGGAGCAACGGAATATTTGTTATCCTCTGACAGTGTTAAAAAACTATTAACATTTACTCAGCTATGCATAACTGTGATCTTCTTTCATATTAGAAAAAAAGTAAAACACTATTTTCATCTACTTTGAAAAAGATTCTCAATGAATCGACTGTAGCTGTCCGATTCATATTTCGTGATGAAAACTGACGCTTTAACGCTGCACCGGCTGAGAAACAACCCATATCGTTTTTGGCGACGTTCTCTTTATAAGTCCATGCCGAAGTGAGCGTGGTTAAATGTTAACTGGGTTGGAAAAACGATAGGTGATGCAGCCATTTGAAAACATTACTTGCCTTTCTCGCCCGTTAAAAAAAACAAAACATTCTGTCATTTATACCCTCTTCCAAAAATGTTCCCCCCTGTCTCTCAGCAGAAACTCATAGAACATCCTCTGAGTTTAAATGAGCTGGGTGAGTTTTACTATAAAGCCATTATTTTTCAGTATGTTGGTTCTGATGTTGCTAGTTTAAGTACGGAGCACAGACATCCTGGCAAAAACAGGAGACGCTGCTGAACTAGAAGAAAGCGAAGAAAAAGAGAGATCCAACGTGGGGTCGGAGCGTGGGTCCGAACTTTCTCACTGGAATCATTCTAACAGTTTTCCTCCAGGTTTGGTCTGGACCCCTGCACCCCCCTCTCTCCCCCCCAACTGGATCACAGTGGGGAAAGGTTTAAAAACTGGCTATATTATAAAGAAAAGAGAATTATGCATATTTGCAGTGCTTTTTTTCCTGTTGTGCACGTTGACTCTCTTTTTACTGTCTGCATTGTCTCAGCTCACCTTTAACGGGTGGGGGGGGGGATGTCAATGTGCAATTTTACAGCTTTGTGTTTCTTTTCATTCTAAATTGCTGCACAGTGTAGAATTTGACTGCACATACCAGATTTGCAACTAGATTGTTCAATAATTGATCACATGCTGTCTGGCTTTTTAAAATTATTTCTCATGTTAGCATCTTCTTGCTTTTACCATATGTATCAGAGCAGCTCGTCAAAGTCTTGCTTCTTCAACATGCAAAATAACAGCTTTTGTAAGGTACATACTCAACAGAAAATGGCATAAATATATTCACCATGTATGCGTGTATGATGAGATGTTGCATCTTCTGCTAGCGACGCCTTCTTTATAGTAAAGCTATCTCCTTTTCTCTATCCTGACGGCTGGTATCTCTGTTCCTCCCTGACCTTTTCCCCTGTTTTCAAAACAGATTTGTTTGCTGTGTTAAAGATTAAAATGTGCTCTTATTTATGATTCTCAGAGCACAGCCTCCAGCTCAACAGGATTCTTCAGACATGGGAAAGATTAATGTTTTTTGTCTGAGAACTGACTTCATCACAGGTACAGCTGGCTGTTTGCATCGTTTTCTTTAGAAACCATAAACCAAAACCTTATCTCTTGGAATGAGAGTTCCTTCAACACTGTGAAAGCTTGGAGTTCCGCAAAGAAAAAACAAATGCCTCCAACACTGTCACCTCACTCACAACCCAGCTTTTATCTGTTGCTAAATAAAATAAGGACTTCAAATAACTATACTACACTTACAGTCACACAGTATGATAGACAATCTCGCTTTTTCTGGTATGCCAGAATTGCCAGCCCTGTGATAGAACTGCCAATGGTTTTCAATAGGTCTCCATCTCCTCAGATGTTGGGGATTTTCACAAATGTTTCCTAAGAATTCTTCCACATCTGAGGTACACCTGCATACAGACAGGAATGCCCTTCAGTTGACTGGAGTCTCAGCACATTATCCCATGTAATCCTCATCCCATCCCAGCCATATCCCCTCCAGACCCACATTTGGATGGATGACCTTCAGTGAAGCAGCTTCCACATTTATGTACATACTGTATACTGTGTGTAAGTAATCCTCTCTGTCCCCTTGATGCTTTGCTGTTACACATTTTTCTCCAGTAGAAATCATTGACAATACCTCCATGACCTGCTCTGCCAGACCCTCCCTCACAATAATGTTGAGCACTTCAGTGTGGTGCATGTAATGTCAAAAAGCGATCGTATATCTGATACTTTAGGTATTATGTGTAAAGGCTTTTAAACCCTCCAGACACCACACTAATCATTTGCAGCCATGTTTCAGCCCACAACGCAACAAAACCAGGACTTTATAGACTATTGATTTATACCCTGTACCTAAGGATAAAAGTGATTATATCATGCCCATTAAACTGCCAAGCCCTCTAAGTTCTTTTCAGACAGACAAAAACCCCTCAAAGATTTATAAAACGTTCATAAATCCAGTTGTGAGTGTAACAGAAATGGAGAGATCACAAAGCAGTGGTCTCTTTGGTGGTGACATGTTTTATTAAAGATGGCCTAATCCATTCCGCCTTGACCCCCTCGTGGCTGGTAAATATTAATATTTCAGCTCACCATTGACTACTGTCCCCTCCAGCGCGTACATTAGTGGGTAAAAGGCCATTAGCAACCCAATACCTAGCCTGGCAAACAGGGGGTGGGGGTGGGGG
>NW_011351974.1:0-4351 GCF_000735185.1 Notothenia coriiceps | reverse complement strand
GGGGGGGGAGAGTCTCAGAGGAAGTGTTGGGTAATTATGACATCTTTCACTGAAAAATACATAGATGTGTGTGTGTGTGTGTGTGTGTGTGTGTGTGTGTGTGTGTGTGTGTGTGTGTGTGTGTGTGTGTGTGTGTGTGTGTGTGTGTGTTCTATTTTAAATGGGACCCACATGTTGCTACTTCGATGGTCAGAACATAAAGCCTTTGGCTTAGGCTTTGCTCCTGTGTTCATGCTGAAGAGAACATGTGATAAAGATACCATATAGAGCTCTTATTGTCAGATCATGCTCATCCGTGTGTTAAGAAAACGACACAAAATGCTTGTACTCAAATGCACGACTCTGGACAAGGTTAACAAATCAGAAAGTCTTTAGTTAAGGAACAAACAACTTACAACAACAAATCACTCTTCTATGAGGCAACACGTATCAGAGCAAGCTGCAAAAACATAAAATTAAATCAACTTGGTCAGAGGAAATATTTTCACAATGGTTCTTTGCTTGCATCGCTGTATCTCTTGATTAACATGAAACAAGACGAAGGGACAAAGGGAGGACTATTTATACAAGAGGTAAGGGGACACAGGTGGCAACAATCAAGGGAGGGGCCGACAATCTCACTGGCAGCAAAACACACACTGGCAGGAAGTAAAGGGCTCTGAAAGGAGAAGGAAAGGTACAGTAAGTAAAAAATAAAACAGGAAGTTCAATGACAGGCAGTGCATGACCAGACTAGACATACGTGACTGTAAGTGAACAAGGAGACACGGCTAAACATAGACTATAAACTAAACATCAAACATATACCATAAACCTGATAAACAACCTAACATGGGTAAATTAGCAAACATGATGTGATGTTACACCGTGATTCTAAATACTGATGGTGACCAATCTGTCTAATTTTAAATCAACTGTTCTCTCAAATATCACAAATTATAAATCAAAAATTGGAATGATCCAACGTTGACTATAACCCCTCGATTCCACCGGGTCCGTCTGCGTTGCGTCACGGCTGCTCCGCGGTTTTGGTCCGGCCTCCTCCGGCGTCATACCCTACCGGGCGCGTTTCAGGAGCGTGTTGTGGAAACTTTCACTCGTCAATGATCCGGAGATACAATAGTAATGTCACAAACGAGCTGAGAACCAAAATGCAACACACGGGAAACCAGGGATAGTCGGTAACCAGCTTTATTATAGGCAAAGGGCTGGTCGGGGACAAACCGGCAGACAGTAGGCAAAGGGCTGGTCGGGGACAGGCGAGGGTTCCAGGAGTAAGCAAGACGAGAGACGCGGGTACAGGCAGGGTCAGGGAGCAGACAAGGCAGAATAATCCAGGGACAGGCAGAGTCAGGAAACAGGCGAGGCAGGCTGGTCAGGGGCAGACAAGGTCGAAACCGGGAGAGCAATCTGGAAGGTAATGCGGGAAAGACTGGCATGCTGCAAAGTACGATCTGGCACTGAGGTGAGAGTGAAGTGGGCTTACTGTATATACTAATGGAGATGATGGGTGTAACAGAGTGAGAGAGAGAGACAGGGTGTGACTACCCAACCCAGTCTCATAAAAAAACGTGTAATAACTCTGAAATTGTAGGTGACTAAGAAATGCTAATGCAGAAAATAGGTGAGTGAGGGAGCAGACTGTGACAGCTTTAACATATCCACCTGGAGGTGGGCCGCTGGGAAGATTGGGAGGAAGAGACATTTAATAGAGTGGTAGTTAAGACGTATTTTTGTAATCTGACCCTTAAGTAAGAATCACAAGGCCTCCCTTGACAAAAAGCAATGGAATATTTCAAAAATATTGCAGATAATGTTATCTTTGATAAATAAACATTCATCATACTTAAATGTTTTGTTCAGAAGGATAATCTCCACGTATTTTCACTACTTTTACATTTTTTTAAAGCGTTGATGCAATTGGCAGAAGTAAAAAGCGCTGGGCTTCAAACTAACATATCAATGTTGCATGTTTGCGCATTACTACTGCTAAGCTAATGGCGGCTAATTTTCAGCTTGATGAGGTAGTCTCATTAATTCATTTGTTAGCAACTGCCATTTTTATCACACAGAGAAGCTTCGGATATGGGTTTTTTATTGACATATTTTATGTCGTAGAACAAAAATATCTTAAGCTTGTGTTAACCACAGCTCTTACTTCAGGCCTTTAAACATCACCCGTTCAAAAAACATTTGGCTTTGAGATGAGGGAACCGAAAGTGGTAAGAAGATGACTCAGTTCCAGGTTTTGGGACTCATTCCTGCACCACTCTAGTCATGGGTCACAATCCAACCTCTTCAGAATGGACGCTACCCCAGACTTAAACTCCAGAAGCACATGCAGTACGTCTTTGTACAATCACCCACTGTCTGGAATGTGACTCAGCAGTTGGGGGGTAAATCTTCACCACACTGGGGGAATTCAGTCAAGGCCCCAGCATCTCCAGGAAACAAGGATCATTAGCTCAGCCTTTCCAGTCCAATGTGGTGAACAGATCTGAGCTCTGAGGTCATCGTCATCTTGGATAGGGGGCTTCCTTTTTCCCTCTCCGTCCCTCTTTTCTCTACATTCTCAATAGCTTTCCAAAGGTTTTCCCTGCGCAGACTACAGTACAAGTACGATAAAACAAATTAAAAAGCACGAGTTGAGTTGAGTGAGTAATATGATCTTCACTTCTGAAGCCAGTCATTGGGTTTAAAAACAGCAGGAAGATGTATACGAAAAAAGCAAGTTTGATGAAAGACTGAAAATAAACAGTGCAGACTAACTGAGAAAAAAAGCCAATGGAGCTCGTCATTTTAAAGATACAGTATATCTATTGGCAGGCTATTAGGAGGCTTGAGAACTATAACACAAACCAGCTCCTATATTTTGAACAAAAAAACACAAGAACTCAAGTTAAATTGTTGAATGTGAAAGACTTCTAGGTACAACACATTACAATACATCTTGAACTACAAGCGGATGTTTCAAAGTCATGACAATATGCATTTGTCCACACCCCAAAGAGGCAGATTACAGCAGACATCTTAAAGCAAAGACTCACTTCAGAAATAACAGGGTGCCCGTATCAAACAAGTCTGAAAACAAGAAGGAATGATTCCAGTGTGACAGCCAACAGGACAGTCACACTTTATGAGTCACAGTGCAATAACACCAGAATCCAAAGTAGAAAGTTCATGATGTACTTTCCTAATTTGTATGTAAACATAGCCTGAAAAATAGCTTACGGTGGAGAGATATAGTCTATAAATGTAAAAATAGGGCTGGTGTGAAGGAGATAAATCCTCAAACAAAGTGTCTGTATTGAAAATAATCTGGAGTGACTGAGATAAGATACTGTGTCTTTGATGTCTCTTTAATATCTTAACATAGCATTCAGGTGGAAAAATTATTCAATTTTAACTGCACTGCTGTATAATGTACATATTATTTACTACTGCTATACAATGTTAATATTATCTATCAAAACACTTTGTATGGCAGCACCATTCTGCAAATTGAATATGATACATGTCTTGGCAATCATTTAATACACATTTTCCAAAAACTGTCTGATAACCTTGGGGATAATAACATTCTTTGGCTTTGAAAAAGAGTTGGCTGTACAAATTGAGTATGACTGTTCTGCCAGCAAGAGGAGGGAAGAGTAAAAGCAGACTTGTATTTGTTCAGAGGCTTTTTCTGTCGTTGCCTGCTTCTTCTGCAGACAGTGTGCATCCTTATTGTACATAAATGCATGTTCACGAGAAGATTACCATGGGTCTAATCAGGGGCGTTTCCTGGACCTGGAAACATTCGGGGCTTAGCCCACAGTGGCGGCGCCAGAGATTTTCTTTTGGGGGTGCTGTGGGGTAGCTTGACGTTTCATAGAGGGTGCTCAAACATGTAGGGTTTCCCATTAAGTAGACCCTCCAGAAAAACGCGATTCTGCGATCGCAGAATTTACCGCATAATCAGCAAAATTGCGCAGATTTTTAAAAGGCCGCATAATCCCCGCATTTTTCCACACAAAATTGAGGGGAAAAAAAAGTTAACTCGTCTTGAAGTGACGTCATCAGCTAGCGCATCACAGAATGTAAACAATACTGTATAGAGTGAACGTGTGGAGCTCACACGATAGAGAAAACACAGGAAAAAATCTAATCCATCTCATTTACCGACGAACATTTCTACTAAAGACCGGGCAAAAAGTGGGGGGAAACTATTCTGCACCCCGTGCAACTGTGTGTTGGAGCATAAGAGAAAATCGACGGTGACGACCCACTTTGATTCATTCAAGCATTCGAAAATGCTTTCTGCTGCTGCGGACAAGAAAGCCAAACAACGCACGTTAACCGAGGCATCAAC
>NW_011351973.1:0-3190 GCF_000735185.1 Notothenia coriiceps | reverse complement strand
TGCTGCTATAGACTGAAGACTCTACTCTTATAGTGAGGGCTGGTTCAGACTGACCTGGGACCAGCTGCTAGTTCTGCTGCTATAGACTGAAGACTCCAAGATTAAAGTGAAGTCTACCTGTCTCACCTGTCTCAAGATTAAAGTGAAGTCTACATGTCTCACCTGTCTCAGATTATGTCTCAAGATTAAAGTGAAGTCTACCTGTCTCACCTGTCTCAAGATTAAAGTGAAGTCTACATGTCTCACCTGTCTCAAGATTAAAGTGAAGTCTACCTGTCTCACCTGTCTCAAGATTAAAGTGAAGTCTACCTGTCTTACCTGTCTCCGGACACAGTGATGAGGTGTTTGCAGTCCTGACTGAACCTCATACAGGTGACGATCTCTAAAGAAATAGAAATCAAACATCAGAAGAAGAGAGAAACTCCAGACCTCAAACACAGATCCACTGATTTTCTCACCTGAGTGTCCGAACAAGGTGGCGACACACTCTCCGGACTCGTAGTCGAAGATGGAGATGTTTTTATCGGAGCAGCTGGTGGCGAAGAAGGACCCAGACGGATCCATCTGAACCTGCAGATCAACACCATGTATCAGCCAATCACAGGGCAGAATCAGTACGGTCATTACAGGGCTCAGTAGAACACATGATTCTGATTGGTCCTTGTGGATATTCTGCGGTGTGTTATTTCTGTATAACAGACTGCTGCACAGAAAGAAGTACGGTCAATTGAATAACCTCCTTTTTCTGTTACTCCATCAGAAACACGATGGAATCCTTTTTTCATTTTCATTTGTATATTACAAAAGGTCTCTACTAGTAGCTTAGGCCTCTTAAAAGCAGGTGGATATCATGACACCATATTAAGGTCATCTGTTCCAATGTTTTGTATGATTTTCACACTATTTTTCAGGATATGACAATACGTAGTGAATTTGATCAGGATCATGTTAACAGAATATTAACAGTTGTTAGACACTTTTATCCAAAGAGACTTACTGTGGGCAATCTCTACAGGAGCAACTTGAAATGTGAAGATTTAATACTGCTTTTCTTGCAGTTTAAACCCATTTTCAGCTGTCATAAAAGGTATATAATGTTATAAAAGTACTGGTTTCAGCTGTTGAACCTGTGACACATTGATGGATGTAGTGAAGATCAGATAACAAAATAATGAGCTAACCTTCAGCAGAGCTCCTTCGTCGCTGGAGGAGCCTTTCAAACACTTCTTCAGCTTCCCCGTCTCCACGTTATACACCCTAAGAAAAACACTCAAATCAGCTTCAGTGTTCAACACCTGATCATAAATACTTCTTAATTATTCACTCATCTCTATTTCAAAGTAAGACTCTCCTTTGTGATGAAGCTTATAGTGAGGGCTGGTTCAGACTGACCTGGGACCAGCTGCTAGTTCTGCTGCTATAGACTGAAGACTCTCCTCTTATAGTGAGGGCTGGTTCAGACTGACCTGGGACCAGCTGCTAGTTCTGCTGCTATAGACTGAAGACTCTCCTCTTATAGTGAGGGCTGGTTCAGACTGACCTGGGACCAGCTGCTAGTTCTGCTGCTATAGACTGCAGACTCTCCTCTTATAGTGAGGGCTGGTTCAGACTGACATAGGACCAGCTGCTAGTTCTGCTGCTATAGACTGAAGACTCTCCTCTTATAGTGAGGGCTGGTTCAGACTGACCTGGGACCAGCTGCTAGTTCTGCTGCTATAGACTGAAGACTCTCCTCTTATAGTGAGGGCTGGTTCAGACTGACCTGGGACCAGCTGCTAGTTCTGCTGCTATAGACTGAAGACTCTCCTCTTATAGTGAGGGCTGGTTCAGACTGACCTGGGACCAGCTGCTAGTTCTGCTGCTATAGACTGAAGACTCTCCTCTTATAGTGAGGGCTGGTTCAGACTGACCTGGGACCAGCTGCTAGTTCTGCTGCTATAGACTGAAGACTCTCCTCTTATAGTGAGGGCCTGTTCAGACTGACCTGGGACCAGCTCCTAGTTCTGCTGCTATAGACTGAAGACTCTCCTCTTGTAGTGAGGGCTGGTTCAGACTGACCTGGGACCAGCTCTTAGTTCTGGTGTTTCTTGTTTCTCACCTGATGTTTCGGTCCTGGCAGGCGATGGCGACGTGAGTCCGGGTTGAATCCAGGTCCATGTCGTACAGCGTGGTTTTCTCCACCACGTGGTGACTCCGAGAGAACGACGGACCCTCGGCCGTCTGCAGAGAAAACACGGAGGATTTTAACCTCTAGTTTGTGAAGCGTATTATGAGCAACAGAAACATTTGGAAATGTCTCGATGCAGACTTACACGTTATTACAATCATAAACACACTTCAGAAAAACACTTCCAATATTTGTCCATAACTCCGCCCGCTGTGGATCAGCGTAAATCCCCAGGCCTTCAGTCCCCATATAATATATTTAAAAAAAGCAATATCTGCAGAAGTACCAAATACTTTCTCTAAAGTTTTTCAGATGTTAAGACTGAACGAGAAGCTTTTATTATTCTAACTTATGGTCGCAAAGGCTATGAGAATTATGTAAAGTATCTATCCATCTATCTATATACTAGATCAATAAATAAATATATTTCGTAAAGATGTGTCTCCGAGTGAACCCTTCAGTGTGTGCAGACCTGCTCGGCGGTCTGGAAGTAGATGCTTTTGTCGGCTCCACAGCTCACCATTCGGACCTCCGGACTCTCACCTCAAAAAGAAAATTATCAAGTAAAAATAACCAACCATGTTGCCAAATATCCAAAAACTAAAGGCCTGCTTAACACTCCAACAGTTTATAACACATTCCAGCCTGATGATGACAGCTTACCTTCTCTACACCGCCTCGTTCACACATTAAATCAACAATACAGATTCTACATTTCCTCCATTTGAGATTGAAAGTGCTCACAGGTTTAACACCTCTTATGAAATGTAGAAGACATTTATCACGGAGTTTATCTCCAACAGACTCTCAGATCGTTTTCTACTGAGAGAAATGCAAAATGCATGAAGTATGTCACAACGCTGTGGATTTTCTAAATACAGTAAATCTATGTTTGCAGGCCGGAGTTTAAAATGAACTCAACTTTAAACACAAGTTAATTACCGTAATTTTCGGACTATAAGCCGCACTGGACTATAAGCCGCAGGTGTTTTAATGTTTAATTACCATATGTAAGGGTTCGTG
>NW_011351972.1:0-6301 GCF_000735185.1 Notothenia coriiceps | reverse complement strand
CCTGTGTTCAACCTAAACCCTGCTCTTTCCGTTCCTCTTTGAACCCTGTGTGAACGGAGAGGCTCACAGTCTTCAAGTGAAATATAAATATATTCTCTCTGAGCATGAATGCAATCTGACCGAGTATAATTTCCCCTGAAAGAAAATGGTTTTGTGCATCTTCTAATATTAAGCAAGAATTCTTCAACACTTCATATATTTGTCACTGTATTCAATATTTCCATGTCTTATAAACGGGTCGCGTCCTGACCTTGCTGCGTGTGTTTGGTGACCTTGACCTCGGCCTTGGCGCTCACAGAGTAGATGCCGGTGTAGGCGTTGCAGGTGTAGGTTCCCTCGTCTGCAGGCGTCACGCTGTTCAGGATCAAACTGCCGTCAGACGACTTCAGGACGAGACGGCCGTCCGGACGCACCGGGATGCCGTTTCTGGAGGGGGAGGAGAGGGAGGAGAAGAGGAGGAGTTATTTCTGGGTTCCCAGCTAAAAAAACAAACTGTTATTTAACCCTCAAATTGTGCTAAAAAGGGGCAAGCTTCTGCATCTCACATTCCACCTCTTTATAAAAGATTATGAGGGTTCATGTGGTAACAGCATATTTAACTTGGAACATAATTTCACACATAAAAAACGTCTACCTCATTAAAGTCATATTTTTATTTTGTTGAAACACTTGCCTTGCAATTAGAGATGTCCCGATCCGATCACGTGATCGGGGATCGGAGGCGATCACGTGATTTTCAAAAGATCGGAATCGGGAGAAAAAAAATCGGGGATCGGGATTTTCTTTTTGATTTTTTTTTTTTTAAATACTTTTTTAAAAATGTTGTATTCAATGTTACAAAACAAAAATGACCATGTTCAAGTCTTAAAGTCATCCTGAGGCCTTAGTTTTGGTTTCAAATTACAGAACATCATGTATGTGTTGCTTCTTTGGGGCTTGTTTTCATAGACCTGGTTGCTTATTTCTCTCAAATCTGGCAACAGAGTGGGCGCAGTGTCTAATTGTAGCAGTAAGCTAACGAGTACTGAAAGCTTTATTTTGTTTTGATCCAATGCTGCACAACTGAACTGATCCAATGCTGCTGTGAAAGAAAGAAGCTATATCCATGTTGGATAGAATATCCAATTTAAATAAAAAAATAACCTTAAGGGACAACTTGAATGCTTTTTTTTCTCTTAATGCATTGCATAAAGATCGGATCGGGAAAAATCGGTATCGGCAAATTGTCAAAATCAAATGATCGGAATCGGATCGGGAGCTAAAAAGGTGATCGGGACATCCCTACTTGCAATAGTCGTATCAATCATTTTATATATGTTTAGTACCTGCACAGAAGACAACATAACCTCATGCAGGATAAAGCTTCTCCTTTCTTGGGTGTTTATAACTGTATTTATAATTATTGAACTGTCTGATCATTCAAATATTCAATAAACTAAGTCAATAACACATTTGAGGAAAATTAAAGATACAGTTAAAAATAAGTTATTTTGGAGAACAAAAATAAGGTCACATGAATATCTTTCAAATAAAGTATCTTAGGTTTCCAGCTTCTATTGTTGGGGCCACACTTTGAACTTATAGGATCATTATTATAAATAACGTGAGTTCTCACCGGGACCAGCCGATGTTCACGTTGTCCCCGGAGACGACGCAGGGCAGCAGAGCCGTGCTGCCTTCAGGGACCTGGATGTTGTTCGGAGCCGTGGTGATCTTCAGGTCCGCTGGACAGAAAAACACAACGACGAAATCAGATACACATTTTTATGATGGTTGTTTTCCCCCTACCCAGAGTCTGTGTTCATGAGACACCGATGTACTGCCCTCTGCTGGGGATTGAGTGGAATTGTAACAATAATAAACACCTGAACATAGGAGATAATATCATCTGAGTTTAGTTTATTTAAGTAGGTTTTCACAAACAAGACATTTTCTTTGGTGCACAATTTAAACATAATTTAAAAAAAATAGGAAAGAACAAATATAAAAAATAAAAACAATGTTATGATATATACTAAATAAATATGATTAAATTAATAGAAAATAAATAACAAAAGTGCAAAAAGAACGTACATGTAAAAAATGGACTTGTGCACGAAGAATATAAATATACAAAATAAAATATTACAAAAATGTAAAAAATGACTGCAAAGAACCTACACAGTATATCTGACTAATGAAAGGGCAGATTTAGAGTCGTAGTATTTTGTATAAACGTGTAGAGTTTTGAATTTAATGGAGGTCACAAAGACTTGTATTACTGATCTGACCCTAAGGCTAATCTTATTTAGTCCTCTAAATGGTCTGATGGTATCTGATGGTGTGTGATGGTGTCTGATGGTCTCTGATGGTCTCTGATGGTGTCTGATGGTGTCTGATGGTCTCTGATGGTCTCTGATGGTGTCTGATGGTCTCTGATGGTCTCTGATGGTGTCTGATGGTGTCTGATGGTCTCTGATGGTGTCTGATGGTGTTTATGTGATGGTGTCTGATGGTGTTTATGTAATGATCTCTGATGGTGTGTGATGGTGTCTGATGGTCTCTGATGGTCTCAGATGGTCTCTGATGGTGTGTGATGGTGTGTGATGGTGTCTGATGGTGTCTGATGGTCTCTGATGGTGTCTGATGGTGTCTGATGGTGTGTGATGGTGTGTGATGGTGTGTGATGGTATCTGATGGTGTGTGATGGTGTGTGATGGTGTCTGATGGTGTGTGATGGTGTCTGATGGTGTGTGATGGTGTGTGATGGTGTGTGATGGTCTCTGATGGTGTCTGATGGTCTCTGATGGTCTCTGATGGTCTCTGATGGTCTCTGATGGTGTCTGATGGTGTGTGATGGTCTCTGGTGGTGTGTGATGGTGTGTGATGGTCTCTGATGGTGTCTGATGGTGTCTGATGGTGTCTATGTGATGGTGTGTGATGGTGTGTGATGGTGTCTGATGGTGTCTGATGGTCTCTGATGGTGTCTATGTGATGGTCTCTGATGGTGTGTGATTGTGTCTGATGCTCTCTGATGGTCTCTGATGGTCTCTGATGGTGTCTCTGTGATGGTGTGTGATGGTGTCTATGTGATGGTGTGTGATGGTCTCTGATGGTGTTTATGTGATGGTGTGTGATGGTCTCTGATGGTGTCTATGTGATGGTGTGTGATGGTCTCTGATGGTCTCTGATGGTGTGTGATGGTGTCTGATGGTGTCTGATGCTCTCTGATGGTGTCTGATGGTCTCTGGTGGTGTCTGATGGTCTCTGATGGTGTCTATGTGATGGTGTGTGATGGTCTCTGATGGTGTCTATGTGATGGTGTGTGATGGTCTCTGATGGTGTCTATGTGATGGTGTGTGATGGTGTCTGATGGTGTCTATGTGATGGTGTGTGATGGTGTGTGATGGTGTCTATGTGATGGTGTGTGATGGTCTCTGATGGTGTCTATGTGATGGTCTCTGATGGTGTCTATGTGATGGTGTGTGATGGTCTCTGATGGTGTCTATGTGATGGTGTGTGATGGTGTGTGATGGTGTCTATGTGATGGTGTGTGATGGTCTCTGGTGGTGTCTATGTGATGGTGTCTGATGGTGTCTGATGGTCTCTGATGGTGTCTATGTGATGGTGTGTGATTGTGTCTATGTGATGGTGTGTGATGGTCTCTGATGGTGTCTATGTGATGGTGTGTGATGGTGTCTATGTGATGGTGTCTATGTGATGGTGTGTGATGGTGTGTGATGGTGTCTATGTGATGGTGTCTATGTGATGGTGTCTATGTGATGGTGTCTATGTGATGGTGTCTATGTGATGGTGTGTGATGGTGTCTGATGGTGTCTATGTGATGGTGTCTGTGATGGTGTCTATGTGATGGTGTGTGATGGTGTTTGATGGTCTCTGATGGTGTCTATGTGATGTGTGTGATGGTCTCTGATGGCGTCTATGTGATGATGTGTGATGGTGTGTGATGGTGTCTATGTGATGGTGTGTGATGGTGTGTGATGGTGTCTATGTGATGGTGTGTGATGGTGTGTGATGGTGTCTATGTGATGGTGTGTGATGGTGTCTGGTGGTGTGTGATGTTCTCACCTTTTACCTTCAGCTGCAGCGTCCTCTGCTCCAGCTGCTGCTCAGAGGAGGCGGTGCAGGTGTAGAGCGCTGAGTCAGCAGCCTGCAGAGAGACGATGCTCAGAGAGCCGTCCGAGTGCTGGGTCAACCTGAGACACAGGAAGTGACATCACTTATTTACTGTCCGCTAGTCTTACACTGTACAGAAAGTCCTGATGCCAAGTACCGATAAATAAAATATATAACAAATAAATGCAGAGATATACAGTACTAAAGCAACTTGGTAACACTTTATACAATGATCTTATCTGGTACAGGACTAAAAGGATTGATCACGGAACGGACGATGTGCAAACTGGAACTTTGAATTGCCTCGTGTTGAAAGGTGCTATATAAATCAACTTGTGAAATACCCTCTACATAATGTATGAGCAATATGAACATAGCATTGATTGATACAGAGTTGCCCTCTCAGCCTGTTTGCCTCAGTGTTGGCCTGCTATGGGTTTCTGTGCTTCCCTAACATGATTAATTTATCAGTGTGCTGCTGACCGGGGGTTTCTGAGCGTCTGCCCGTCTTTGGTCCACTGGATGCTGACGGCCTGCAGGGCGGAGGGGGGGGCGATGGTGCAGGAGAGCCGGGCCGTCTGTCCTGAACGCATCTCCAGCTGAGAGGAGCCCGAGCGGTCGATACTGAACCTGAGAGGAACAGCAAAATATAACTCAATCAGAGGCTGTTTTAATATTCAGATCTGCAAAGGCTTTACATACAACATTTAATTTAGACTCTTTAATCTGTAATGATTGTCTATATTGTCTCAATGTTTCCAAAAACGTATCTTTAAAAAGCATTTTTGTGTATGTAAAGAAACATATGTTATTCTCACCGAGGGACAGGACCATCTCTGGGCATCAAGATAGGATCCAGCGAAGAACCCACTGTGACACACACACACACACACACACACACACACACAACACACACACACACACACACACACACACACACACACACACACACACACACACACACACACACACACACACACACACACACACACACGGGGTCAATCAAACACCGGGTCAGAGGTTCTTCTCAGATGCTCTCATATCATGAAACATGTGAAATACTGGACTTTTAACACTGTTTTTATTGTGTGTAAATAAATAAAATGAATATTTCTTAACAAGAACAAATAAGAAAATGGATTGTTGGGCTGTTTCTGCTTCCTTAGCATGTTTTCTTTTAAACTTGTGCAAAGAAAAATCATCTAAAATCCACATTCAGGAGTTTATTTGACTAACTGTCTATTTGTGTCTGCAGATTTCTACCGAATCCACCAAAAGTTAGCATTACATAACGCCTCAATTGCATATTTAAATATCAGATTTCTGAAAACTTGTAATATAAAAAGTAATTGTGTTAATGTCCGTAATGAAGTGGGGAAGTTTCATGATGATATCTGTTGGTTACATGTTTTACCCTGTTCACCTCTAGTGTGTACAACATGAATGAAATCTAGATCTCTCTCAGCAGAATCCTCCCTTCAGCAGCTCTTACACAAACCATTCATCCGTCTGTATGTCTGTAAGGAGTGTCTCTGTGTTACCTGAGACGGACAGGTGGATATAGCGGTGTTCTCTCTCCTGCTCTCGAGTCGCCACACACAGAAACCATCCAGAGTCCAGCTGAGAGAGAGGGCCGACCAGCAGGGAGCCGTTGGGCTGCTGGTGGTGCCTGGAGAACACAAAGGAGTGAGTGAGGGAGGGTGTGTGTGTGTGTGTGTGTGTGTGTGTGTGTGTGTGTGTGTGTGTGTGTGTGTGTGTGTGTGTTTATATAAAACGTATTTGTTATTTTAAATGTTACTTTAACTGTGGTAACTTGTACAGTCTTACCTTCTCAAAGTTTACGTTGTTTGATGACCCTCAAAGTAGGAGCTTGTGTGTGTGTGTGTGTGTGTGTGTGTGTGTGTGTGTGTGTGTGTGTGTGTGTGTGTGTGTGTGTGTGTGTGTGTGTGTGTGTGGAATGATCTGCCCCTGCATATCAGACAGGCCTCCACACTGTCTGCTTTTAAATCGCTTCTGAATACCCACCTCTTCTCCTTAGCATTTTGACATCTTGTAAATTGTGTGCGTGTGCGTGTGTGCGTGTGTGTGTGTGTGTGTGTGTGTGTGTGTGTGTGTGTGTGTGTGTGTGTGTGTGTGTGTGTGTGTGTGTGTGTGTGTGTGTGTGTGTGTGTGTGTGTGTGTGTGT
>NW_011351971.1:0-1607 GCF_000735185.1 Notothenia coriiceps | reverse complement strand
ACACACACACACATAGGTAGGTAGGTAGGTAGGTATTAGGAGGTATAGGTAGGAGGTAGGA
Organism: Notothenia coriiceps; assembly: GCF_000735185.1. Taxonomy (NCBI): domain Eukaryota; kingdom Metazoa; phylum Chordata; class Actinopteri; order Perciformes; family Nototheniidae; genus Notothenia; species Notothenia coriiceps. Next base: position 1,546 of record NW_011351971.1, on the reverse strand, counting down.
GGTAGGTAGGTAGGTAGGTAAATAGGTAGGTAGGTAGGTATAGGTAGGTAGGTAGGTAGGATAGTAGGTAGGTAGGTAGGTGGTAGGTAGTAGGTAGGTATAGGTAGGTAGGTAGGTAGGTAGGTAGGTAGGTAGGTAGGTAAATAGGTAGGTAGGTAGGTAGGTAAATAGGTAGGTAAATAGGTAGGTAGGTTAGGTAAATAGGTAGGTAGGTAGGTAAATAGGTAGGTAGGTAGGTAAATAGGTAGGTAGGTAGGTAGGTAAATAGGTAGGTAGGTAGGTAGGTAAATAGGTAGGTAGGTGGTAGGTAGGTAGGTAAATAGGTAGGTAGGTAGGTAGGTAGATAGACATCATCTAAAAACAGTTAATCTTTTAGCTAATAAAAAAAGTTATTCAACGTATCCAAGATTTGGGGCAAAACTTAATTAAGCCTTTTCCACAATTTAACCAGGATAAATATAATCTAAAAACAATCAATCTTTAATTAATGACAGGCAGACCGTGAACTATCAGCCTGAACATTAAGAATAACACAGGCATCAAATATGAAATGTCAGCTCCAAAATAGTAGTTTATAAAACACTACATAAAGGAAACTTTAAAATAATATCAGATAAACAAGTAATTTTTTGAATGCAGTTTTTCCTTCCTATGCTCGTCACTGAATCTGAGCCTCTGCAGATGACCAATACACTGCATATAGTACTGCAGATAATACCATTATTACCAAGTTATCCACGTTATTGAATTACAGAACATATATCTCCCAATGAAACACGACATTGGTATCACTCAGTCGACTAAAAGCAGATTTACCAAGCCTCATTTACCCTAATGCTGTAACTTGAATAGTGTGAATAAGGACAGAAGGCACGGCGGGTACTGAGACAGACTTTACAAAGACCGTGAGTGCTTTTTATTTATGTTATTAATAAGAGGTTTTGTGGCTTAAAACATTCAAATTGTTGCACTTTCAAAAACACAGTAGGGGATAATAATTCCTGTCCGTCCTGAGATATAACCTTGGCTCTGCGATGTCTTTTAATAAATCATCGACCCCGTTGTACAGAAGAATGAAATGGGAAGCAGGGAATTAAATTGATAAATCCATAGTTGGGTAATGAAGTGAGGAGGAGATGTAGAAATGCCCGCAAACGAGTGTACTATGTAAATTGCTTAATTGACCTTTAATGTTCTTTTCCTCTAATTAAATCACACACACACACACACACACACACACACACACACACACACACACACACACACACACACACACACACACACACACACACACACACACACACACACAGAGACACACACTAACTCTCTCTCTCTCTCTCTCTCTCCCAGGGGTCCCATCAATACTGTTGCTGAAAACCTCTCAGGCAGTTTGCATCTGGTCCTAATCACAGGGTAGGATCAGTCACAGTAAAGAAGACCAATGAAAATAACTGCTGTCTGCGCCACTGCATTAATTAAGACCAACACACACACACACACACACACACACACGCACACACACACACACACACATTTAACACTTTTT
>NW_011351970.1:0-758 GCF_000735185.1 Notothenia coriiceps | reverse complement strand
TTGTAATTGATTGTGGATTTTGTATCCAGTTTTCACTTTATGTATCTTTATACAATGTTTACTACTTTGCTTATGAGGACAGACAGCCTTATTTACAGATTCTTGAAATTCAATTGTAATTTCATTTGTAAATAGTTACATTCATGTGGATTTATCCAGTTTGCACATTTGTATGCATGCACTTATAGGTGCATTTGTTGTTGTTGAAGGCCTGGCTGTTACAGTCTTTATTTACACTATTTTGTTGTAGGCCTACTGGCCTAGATGTTTATACAGTTTTAAAGCAGCTTGGCTTTGTTCTGAATGCACTTTGTTGTAGTTATCCTACAGACAAAAGAAAATGCACTTGACTTGGAATTAATGTACTGTATGCATTCAAAAGTGATGAATAAATGTTTATGGACCCATAATAGTGATTATTATTTAAGTTTAAGTTTTGCCATAATACTATTTACTTTTCCATAATCAGGCAGCTGAACAACATTGGTAAAAAATGTATACTATATGTATGTATGTGTGTATGTGTGTGTGTATATGTGTATGTGTATATGTATGTATGTATGTGTATATGTATGTGTGTATTATCATTTTCGGCATTCGGTTTTCGGCCAACTGTTTTCTATTTTCGGTATCGGTTTCGGCCAAGACGTTCCCATTGAGCAGCCCTCTTGATTTGATTGTATTTCTTTTGCTTCTGCTTTGGTTTCCACAGCAATCCAGCTGGGAGCTGGCCAGCAGTCTTGAAGTCATTGCAGAAA
>NW_011351969.1:0-850 GCF_000735185.1 Notothenia coriiceps | reverse complement strand
GCTTTAAAGTTTGCTGATATAAGAGCCAGTATTTTGATTTTATAAGAAAGGCCACCTAATCGTGACGTCTGTAGTCAACACACTATAAAAGACTACAATTCCCACGGTGCCTCCTCTAAAAAGTGACAGTGATGGGCAACCTGCTAGAAAGACGCCGTCAAGGCACAGATTTTAACCGTTCAATTACCCTTTAAGTTATTAAGTTATATAAGCCTTATCAAGACAGTAAGAATACCTAATTGTGTGTTATTTTATTTATTTGTTTTAAATATTGTAAAGGCCTCTTTTCTTTGTTGCATGTGTAAAAGTTTGTTATTTTATTTTGAGCAAACACATCGCAACATAATCCAAACCATCGGAGGCCAAGCAACTCTTCAACTGTAAGTAATATAAAGGAAAGAAAACAAGTTAAAAATGTCTCTTTATTAAGGAGTCTAGTGGCTTGATAGAAAGACAAGGAAGGAAGCCATGACAACCGGCTTATTTCAACAATGTGATCGCAAAGCTACATGGTGTCTTCCCGTTTCGCCCCTTCCCAATTCTCCCCTAAATATTACCATTTCGCCCCTTCTCCATTTCGACCCTTTCCCATCTCGCCCCGTTGCCATTTCGCCCCTTTTTTACATTAGGCCACATAAGAAATTATACTTGTTTTGCTTGGTCGTGGGTCTTAGGGGTAGGGTTAGGGTTTATAGATCCAATGATGCATCCCATGAAGCATTGCATGAAGTCTGTTGACGAATCAGAGGCTGTTGTTGGGGCTGCATGGGACAGGGTGCGAAATGGGAATAGATTGGGGGCGAAACGGGAAGGGGCGAAATGGGAATAAACAAAGCTACATACCAGTGCG
>NW_011351968.1:0-3286 GCF_000735185.1 Notothenia coriiceps | reverse complement strand
CATTATGATTCTTTCCAAATGTATTTGCAAATCAGTCGACACATTTGTTGTATACAAAAATCTTAATAATAAAACAGGGTTTTTTGATTATTCCCACTTAGCTAGTAAGGGTATGTGTGTGTGTGTGTGTGTGTGTGTGTGTGTGTGTGTGTGTGTGTGTGTGTGTGTGTGTGTGTATACGCTCTCTCCACACACAGCTTGTAGTACCCATTTCACTTGCTAACAACACTGCCTGCCAGTATTTGGTTGGGTTTATTAATCCTGACCGTTATGTCAATATTAGATGTAACAAATAGAAAGGTAATAATTGGGTGCTGGTGTTTCCCTGCAGTGCTCAGGCAGATGTCCACTTTATGTATAGTTGTGTAATTTCATGTAGAATAGGACATTTTTTGGACATGATCAGATGGGTATTGAGCGGATGCTAGCTTAGGAGACTTTTGTCACAATTGGCCTTTTCAAATGTAAACTTTACCAGGCTAGAGGCATCGAGGACACTCATTGAAATAAACTTGGTTAGTTCTACTCTGAGGGGTTTCCTCTAGGCACACCAGCGTTAAGGCCTTGTCATTTAATATTTAATTTGCTAGATTCCAAGACATTTTCGAGAATAAATGGAATCATTTGGTTGAAGTAAAAAAAAAAATCCAAATCTGATCCGGAGAGAGAGAAACGCTATTGCATTTACCAGAGTCTGATGTAAGTGGTTGAGTTTTCTGGAAGTCCTAGAATCCATTTATTTGTAATCATATGCTGCATAAAATGAAATAAAAACAGTTTCTGTCTCTTCAACTGTTTCTAACCAGTTTTTTTTGTAATTCATGTCAAAAAGCAGCCGAACAAGAGAATAAACCCCAGCTCTTACAGCACATTGAAGAAAGGGCTGACATCCGTCCAAGCTAGCTTAGCAGACCTATTTATCAACAGACTCGACCACATAGAAAACCCCGAAGCATTTCCCTGAACCTCAGACAGCTCCGCAGCCGTGTGATTAATGAAGGCGGCCCAACAGCCCATACGTCAAACAGACGTGGAAAATGTCTGACTAGTCCTGAAACATGCTGAGCTTTGACATAATACGTCAGTCAAAAGTGTGTTTGGTTTTCCTGTTGTCATGAGCTGCACTTTCCAAATGCTGGTTAGAGATCGGCAGACGGTTTGGCAACGAAAAGGACATACTAAGTTTTAATACATTGGGAATCTCTAATTCATATCATCCTTACATCTTAATTTCCTTTTTACCTGCTTTCACAAAATACACACTATTTCCTGTACTGCAATTGAAAGATTTGGAATATGATGATTACTGAAATAAATGGATGCAATACTCATTATGTGTCCCTTTTTCCCAAAGCAGCATTAATGTTTTATTCATTCAAACCTGAATAATAGCTCGTACTTCACAGCTCCTGCTTCACTCACAGTGGACTGGCGAGGCTCCATTTACTGGAATCAGCGCTCAATAGATGATTGACAGTTCAGGTATGAAGCTTTGCACCTCTAAATGGGTTGTGATGTTTCTAATTTCCAATAGAAGAAAACCTTGAAAATGGTTTTAAACCAAATATCTGCTAAGAAAAAATAATGTCAATTTAGTTTGAGATTTTATAATTTGTGTCTCTTGTGCCATCCATTACTTCTCAGATGTGACAAGTCTAAATGTACACTGACTGCAGCTTCAGTTATTAAAAGCCTTGTTTAAAAAGTGTTATGCAGAAGCAGTGATCTGAACTTTGTGAGGCACATTTTGTATTACATTAAATGTCATATCACTTTTCCCTAACAGGATTTCTGTAGGGATCCAGATTTCAACAAAACAATCGGAAAGGGCTAGACTTTCATTTATATCGCATGAACTTAATGATACATCAAATACAGGTTCAAAGGAATCTCTGTTCTCACAAACACCTTTGAGACAAAGTCAAAAAAGCAAGAGGGGTGCATTTCCTTTTCAGATTCGGACACTAGCTTTATTGGTCAAGAAAAACACCATCCACTGGGTCAAATTTGATAGATAATTGGTATGTTAGGGGATCGGGAATAAAGCTTTTTTAAATGACTAAATTACAAAAAAAGTGGAATCTATCTGTGGGGGCATCGAAAGTTGGGTATTGTTGGGAAAATACTGAGTGTACTCTTCCAATATCAGAGTACACATGGATCCTGATATTGAAGATCAAGCCGGTGACGAGTGATTGTTAACATGTTTAAGTATTTAGAAAAATTCATATTCTTTAGAAAAAGTTAGATTTCTTGCAAAAAGTCATATTTTTTCGATTTTGAGAAAAACTCATATTTTTGGGATTTTGAGAAAAAGTCAGATTTTTTTGAAAAAGTCAGAATTTTTTGATTTTGAGAAAAAGTCATTTTTTTGTAGAACAAGTCATTGTTTTGAGAAAAAGTCTTTTTTTTGTTGAGAAAAAGTCAGATTTTTTCCAAAAGTCAGAAATTGTGAGAATTTCATAAAAAATACAACATTTTCAGAAAAAACTCGTACTTAGTATTTTGTACATGACAGGATGTTTGATTACCTAAGAACCTGTATTCCTCCATCTTGTGACTGTGTAACTCCCTCTCCTCTCTTGGATATCAGCATGTGAAGGACACTGTTCAGGAACTAGTTGATGCTCTGTATGTGATAACTACTTCCATTCTGGAGAGGATCACAGATACATGGATCCTGAGATTGAAGCTCAAGCCGGTGACGAGTAAGATTTTGCTAACAGGTATTAATGTATTGAAGAGAAAACAGGTATGAGTGTCATCGATCTTCATACAGTTGGAACGTGACGAAGATATAAAATGGTCTCACAGTGAAAAATGCTGAACAGATTGCAATACACGGGAGTTAAATAGGAGGTATTAGAGATTAGGGTGCATGGCGAGAAGAGGAGGGGGCTTCGGGAGACAAGGTTGGACTGAGGAGTCACGTACAGCACATTAGTCACACTTCCAGTGAGGCGTAGCGACACACACTAAGTGCTGTGATACACACTATGTTAGGGCAACAGACAGTCACCTGAGGGAGAAACCAGGGAGGCACCGCTGATCTGATCTGAGAACTGTCATCATCAGAATCCAGAGGTGGGAAGTAGTGGAGTAAAAATACTTTGTTACTGTACTTAAGTACATTTTTCTGGTGTCAGTACTTTACTCTACTACTTATTTTTCTAACGACTTTTTACTTTTACTGCTTACATTTTTAACACAAATACCTGTACTTTCTACTTCTTACATGTTGAACCCAAATACCTGTACTTTCTACTTCTTACATGTTGAACACAAA
>NW_011351967.1:0-1939 GCF_000735185.1 Notothenia coriiceps | reverse complement strand
GAGATTCCTAGCTTTCTAATGATAACAGGATTGTTTTTGTACTCCAAATAGTAAGAAAAATATGTCACACTATATAATGACTGTCACCGAGTCATCATTTTGAGAAAAAGGCCTTCAAAGTTTTCTCTTCTCTGGAATCCATCGATCTGATTGATTATTAGCGGAGCAAATAATCAAAATACTACGGAGGGAAGATATTTTTGTTTCGATTACTGGTCTGGGGGAAGCTAGCGAGTGTGTGTGAGTGTTTGTGTAATTTAGCGTTTGTGTGTATTGTGTTTGTTTCCCGGGGAAAACACTCACGAGAAACACCGGCTGTTGTTATGCCTGCTGTGACGTCAAGTTACTCCGTTCTCCGTTTGTAATTATGCCATTACAAGCTTCAAAGTCGTATTTATCATCTGAATTTGCCGAAACAAGTTTAATATTCTGAAAGCCAAAACTTTGTTTGATTGAAATCAGATGAAAACAAACTGTAACGGACCCTGCCGTGTTATCTATGATTACTATACGCCTTACATTCATAATGTCAGCCGGAGGGAGGGGGGGCTGCGCTGCGGAACAGCAGAGTGGTGATTGAGAGCTGTCATCTTCCCTTTACAAGCTTCAAAAATGTATTCATCGTGTGATTTTGGCATTTGTTTTTTGTTTTGTTTATCAAACAAAACACCCGAACCCCGAAAAACATTTTTTTACGCAAATCCACGTTTATTTTGAAATGAGCCCTTCCGACTGATTTTGATAGAGCGGGTCACATTTGCATTGTTTCATTACCTCAAATTTGAGTAAGATGCATGTAATGTTGCTGCTGCCTTACTGTCATCAATTGTTTCCACTTTGTGTCAGTGACCAGTCAGCATAGAATGGTGCAGAGAGTCCTAAAACCAAGAAATGAAGTAACATTTCCCTCGTCTCGAAGTCAAAAATGTTGTCAGTAATAACCCCACTAAAAAACAGTAGTTGCTAACAAGTGTCTAAATCAGACGACTAAACATCATCACTCTCAACATTAGCCGCCTTTAGCTTAGCCGTGTTGATGTGCAGCCGTGCCACTGTGGCGTTGTTAGTTTATAGCCTAGCGTTAGCTTTTTTCTTCTGGCTATATTGTATTGTACACTTAAAAAAATCTCACAGTGTTGAAATGCTGAGATTATCCTGCTGAACAATTTTTTTTATCAGAATCATAAATGTATGTTTATACAATATTCCAAAATCCAATGGAAAAATCCCATTGGGTTTTTTCGGAGGAACCCCTTTGCGTTGCTAACTTCCTGGTCCGCCTACAAAAAACCGCTCCACTGTATTTTGCCAGCAGAAGAATAATATGTCTCAGCTGTCCTCACAGTGTGAGACAGGAAGTAACCTACCGGAAGTCCTCATCAGCAACATGAAAGAACATGGCTGTAGGAACATTCTATGAGATTGTGTGGTATCTTGTTAGGGTAAATATGAGTGCGTTTGTTGTAGTAGAAATATCTGGCCCCTGTCAGCCATGGGCGGCGTGAGGATTTTTTTGCTGCAGTAGCTTAGCAGTTGCTATATGACAGCACGGCGTTGCTAGTTAATTTTCAAAATAAATAAACAAACAATACCAGTGGGCCAAGCACGAGCCTGTTCATATTGTAGCATTCACCGCTATTCAAGATCACAGATCACTCTAGCCTTCAATGTCGAAAACATTCTCTTTATTTACAGAACCAATCAATAGTATAACACTTTTCCCCACACTCGAACACAACTCCTAGCGTCTCGTACTCCCTGCCTGCACACACCGGAAAACGCACACACACACACACACACACACACACACACACACACACACACACACACACACACACACACACACACACACACACACACACACACACACACACACACACAGGGCCGGCCCTAGACATTTTGGTGCCCTAGGCGAGATTATGATTTGGTGCCCCCCCCC
>NW_011351966.1:0-4443 GCF_000735185.1 Notothenia coriiceps | reverse complement strand
AAGACTATGGACTACGACATTTAGGTTGACCCATTTTATTGAACACGTTGTTGCATACGCTCCCATGACAACACCACAACAACACAACTGTATCCCGGTTCACACATCCCCAAAAACTCCCGGTGCCATCTTGAAGGCACTAGCCTCATCCCAATACCCCTCCTCGACTCCTCCTTTCCCTCACTCGCTTCCCTTCCTTGCATCTTAGCTCCGCCTCCGTAAGATGCGAGCGAGAGACAGGAGGAGGTAACGCGAGGACAGAGGAGTCCTCAGGTATTAATTGGGATGTCCTCGTTCACTCAAACGTCACTTTTAAACGACGTCTGTTAATGTTGACATGTGCTCAGCTGTATCCCCTCTCATCGGGCTTACCTGAATAACCCTTTAGAACCGGCCCATTTGATGTTAAATATGTATTTAAATGAATGAATCTTTCTCTTGTTAGTCAAGGAATTCAATGTATGATGGTTGGTCCTGCTTTTGTGTTCCGTTTTGGTGTAAAATGTAGCCCACATTTAAATAAAACTATAATTATAGTAATGTGAAAGCCTTTTAGAAATGAGTTGCACATAATAATTCCCACGGAGCTGTGAGCACTTATACATTTATGTGACGCTTTTCCACTCATCTTCCAGTTGTCGGTTTTCCTCTGTTAAAATCGACCAGCTGTGATGGTGGGGGCGGGGCTTTTATACGTGAGTAGTGAAAACACTTCCGCGTGGTCTGCTCGCGTGTATCCTCCCTTTCGTCTCCTCCCGCGCCCCTCCTCCCTCACCCCTCCTCGACTCCTCCGTGTGCATTTCAGCTATTGGGACATCCTTCAAAATGGCGTGTCTTGATCGATTTCCGGGTCAAGTCCCGGAGGAGGGGAAGAGAGGAGTCGAGGAGGGGTATTGGGATGAGGCTATGGTGTTTGTTTACCAGCTTCAAGGTCACCATGTTGGAAAGATTACATTTTAATCAAACATTAGAACTTTTTCAGTGCAGATCTCTATTAAATAACTTTTATGATCTTTATCAGTGGAAATTATTTCTTCCGCACTATTTTTTTTCTTTTTTCTACATGACTGAACGATGAGATTGCAGATACAAACAACCAAAATGCCTTTTTCCACTGCTATTTTACATAGAAAGGAGCCAGTTGAGGTGGTTTGGGTATCTGGTAAGGATGCAATCTGGCCGCTCTGTCCAACTGGAAGAAGACCCAGGACCAGGTGGAGGGATTATATCTCCACGCTGGCCTGGGAGTGCCTTGTAATCCCCCAGTTAGATTTGGGTGATGTGGCCAGGGACAGCGACGTTTGGGGCCCTCTGCTGGAACTGCTTACTCCGCCTACTGACTCCGGATAAGTGGATGAGGAAGGATGGATAGATAGTTTTTCTAAATATATATTAAAAAAATATATTGATGAATCTTTTTCCCACTTATTTTAATTAATCAAACTGTTTTATATTGCCCAATACCTTATAAGGCTTTATTATCTGAACATAAGAAGAAACCTTCTGTTCTTACAGCCTTGCAACAAACAAACTCTCTAAATGTAACATGGCTGACATTGTTTCCCTGATAAAGAAACAACATGTGCTCTTGTATTTACGGACAGGAAGTCCCTGTCTTGGTTTATTAAAAAAGGAGAAAACTATAAAATCACAAGTATAAACAAGTTTTATTGAGGCCCAACACCACTTTTTGCAGAAAAGCAGGTTAACAGTTTGCCTAATTTAGTAAGGTTATGCTGAAGAAAACATCTGATGTTCCTGTTCTGCATTTGTGTTGCCATGTTATGATAACAAAAGTATGTTAAGACATTAATGAATTGTTGCCTCTGCGTTTGGCTTATTACATTATTGGTTACTAGTGCTAAAGAAATAACACAAACAGCTTCTCATGTCATATTGTTTGTTTTGTGTTTGCAACCATGACATCTTGAGTAGAACTCATACTTAACTGATATGAGGTTTTGATTTACTTACATGGGTAAACTGATTCAGGTACAGTTGGCAGTGGGGAATCAGAAACTTGCTGAAGGACCCTTCAAAAGTGCTCAAACCTGAATCCTTTGATGATAGACTATTGATGAAGCCACACTAAATGCTCAAATCAACTTAAAAAATTGAGTGTACCTCACAGTTTCATCTCTGCTGCTCGGTGGCAGCGTGACAGCAGGTTGAGCGATGTTCTGAATGTGTTCACAGACACGTGTGATGTACGATGACAAACTGGTAAGAGTCATAAAGCCAGCGACACGTTGAGGAGCAGCTTTAGAATGCACTCATGCTACAGGCAGACGGCACCTGCTGTGAGCGGCGCTGTGTTTGTCATCCTGTTCCCATCCTGTCATCTCTCCGTCACTCTGTGACTCTCACCCTTCATATTCTGCAGCCCCCACCCTTCATGTTCTCCCAGGGCCTCTCCACTCGGCTCCCACGCTCCCCTCGGCAGCATGAAAAACAAACTGTCAAATCTGAATCATGTTAAAACTAAAAAACCTCTGATATTGGGTCTACACTGAAAAAACTGAAACGTTGACTTGAATTAAATGTATTATGTGAACAGGTTTCACATAACTGTATTAGGTGAAAGCAATAATATTAATTTGAACCTAATGTTTCCTATTTAAACTTATTATGATTGCTTTCAACTAACCTAATACAGTTATGTGAAATCTGCTGACATAATACATTTAATAAAATCAATGTTTCAGATTTTTCAGTGTATATTAATAAAAATGACTTTTGATTCTGGTTATTTGACACCCCCCACTCGTTCTTCTGATCACATGAGTATGCACTGTTTCATTGCGTATACTGCAGCATGGTTTTAGACCGATAATGGCTCGTTGGGTTTCTTTGCTCTAATTTAAGCTGTCCTACTTCCCATCATGCCTCAGGGCTTTAGGCGAATTGGAGCCAGCAATGTACTTCTTTCACGTTGATTTTTACACTTACAGCCACTGTCACTCTCGTGTGGGGATGTTTTAGAAAGTTTTGCGCTTAATTCACTTCATGCTATTCCTAAAAATGATGTATTAAGACGTAAGTAATATATGTAATAAAAGCTTAAAGCCCAGTAATGTCTTTGCTGAAGCCAACTGTGCCTTCTTGAAACCAGATGTGTACCATCAAGGCAGCATTAAACGTGTCATTATGAGTATTTGGCATCATGTGGTGTTGTGTTTTGCAAATCAAATAAAAGCTGGTTTGAATGGGGAAGCAATCTTTTTTAAACATTTTGGTATGGCTAGTGTCAATCAGCTTTACCGACTTTATATCTGAAAGAAAATGTAATTGGAGTCCATGTTAGTACATGTTTTTTATTCTATATTCCATTTGTGAGAACAGAAAAAAATAGATTATTTTACATTTTTTTTTCCACAATGCCTAAACAAGATCTGGTAAAAAATATAGATATACTAGATAGATATATGTTTGGAAGAAAAGTATGGATTTTTTCACAAATGAATATAATGCAGATCTAAAATGGGGTTTTAAACAACTTTCAGCATTTAGGGTTTAGAAATAATGGATTGCGGAGCCAATTTCCTTTGGATTAAATGGATTGCCGCATCTCATCATACTGTAGTTGCTTTTATGTGTATATGTTTCATACATACAAAATAATGTAAAAAATACAACATCAAAAAAGCTTTAAGGCATTTGATATGTCCTATTAATTCCCCATTGGAGTCTTCATCACCAGACAATCTCACCCTTACCTGCTCATAAGCATATTCACATGAAAGTAGCTTAGCGTAGCTCGGGTCAGAGCAGCACTCTGTCACTGAGCTGATGAAGGGGTCAGTCCGTGTGCATGGACCTTCATCCTGTGAAGTCTGGAGCTTCAGGGGGAACTCCTCTTCTTCTCACCTTCACTTCCTTCTTCCTCTTCACTGCCGACTGTCGCTGTCAAACCTCCTCAGTCTCCTCAACCTGATCTCCTCCGCTCTGGCCTCATCAGAGAGGTGGAGACCGTAGGGAGGAGGAGCTCCTCTCTGGCTGCTTTGTCCTACAAAACAATACATAGTTAGATTTAGACACTTTAGCTTTTAGCTGACTCAGAATGGCTTTTGTGAACCCTCAGGTCTGCTTTTTGTCCCCAGAAAAATAAATGGAGAAGCAGAGTTCAGTTATTATGCCCCATCTATCAGGAACAAAACTCCCAGGAAACTCAAGGTCCACTGTAACCCTCACAACTTTCAAATCAAAACTGAATGCTTTATTTCTGCCGGTTTATTCACTTTTTTGTATCTCACACTGAACTGTAACTTTTATTTTTGTATTTTACCAGTCTTATTTTATTTTAACTTTGCCCAAAGGCTTCACATTTAAAAACAATTATAAGATCTTTTTAATGACTGTTTTTCAATGTATTTAAATGTAATTGTATATGTATTATATTCTTCTGTTAAGCACTTTTTTCATTAATGGAAGATAAGGTGTCAG
>NW_011351965.1:0-3695 GCF_000735185.1 Notothenia coriiceps | reverse complement strand
GCTTATGGGATATCTGCTATCCGATTTGCAAAGACCATAAGCACAACGCTTCACCATTTTCGCAATGAATTTGAACGCTAAGCTTGTCGGACTTCCACAGGGAGCCGCACACGTGATCGAATATGATTGGACAACGGGCATTTAGGGGCGTGGCTTTGCGAAAGGTCAATTACATAGAACTTTATTTTTTGTACTGAGCAGATCATCTCTCCTGATTCATTGGGCATCCTGCAGGAATTCACCTTTTTTAAATAGCAAACGCCAGTTAATTTCCTTTGCATCTTTTAGAATCAGCTTGTATCAGCTTGTGGCATTAAACTATTTAAAATGGCTATTCTTGGCAAGCAGAGTACTTGATTCGGACAACACTTGACATAGCAGATTACCATCATAGCTCTACAATCACACACCATCTTTTCACACATCTGTCTTGACTAATATACTGCTTATGTCGACATATGACCACCAGATGGAAGCATGTTTCAGCCAGTGACTACAGCTTTCCTTATAAAATGTCTCAGCTTACCCATTTTTATTTTGTCTCTCTGTCCCTGATGCAGCCTCTTCATGACTATGGAGAAGGTTAAAGGCAGCGGCGTCTTTCCATGTTGGGCAACCCTTGGTGAGATTGCAGCCGGCCCACTACCCATGTGTGCGATGATCAGCAAGTACAAGCCCGGCCACAAGATGTGTGTCGCTGTGATTGGGAAAGACAAGTTTGGCCGGTACGGACCTTATAGCGACGTTGTAAATGCAACCATCCCCGAGTAGGATATTAAGGTTTGTTGTAGAAAGACAACAAACAGCTACTTCAAAAATGATTTTCTACATGAACGACCTTATACACCCATACACACATATATACCTTATACATGTAATTAAATAAAGAGCATCGAAAGGATATAGATCATTTTTGTTGTTGTGCCTTAAAGCAATCATTAAGGTTTTTTATTATTATTTAAGGCATATCAAATAGAATAGAATTGCACCCCATGTATATAGAGACTCCTACTGTCCTCCAGCAATGTTCGTATTACTGATGGAAGCAGTATTAATTGGTACACCTTTTCTGGCAATTTATGCTGGAATATTTGGGATCAATTGATCAATATTTTTATAATGTAAAAAGCTTTTATTTCTCATTGAGTTACTAAAGTTGTAAATGTTTTATTGTATGTTCTGAATGGTCCCTTGTTGAATTAAAAAGTATAAATTTGTAACACTTGTATGTGTCTTCATATAACATATTAACTAGTTTTGAATATTTGCCAGCAGGTCAAAGTGAAGCCATGTATTACATTAAATTAAACGTTATTTAGCTGATGGGTCTTACAATAAGTGCAATAAACCATTACGACTCAGAAAAGCAATAGAGACCTTTGTCTGGAAGGAAAAGCAGTTTGGTCTTGTTTAGGTTGAGCTTTAAGTGGCGTGTAGACGTCCGCTGACAGATATCAGCCAGACAAGCAGAGATGCATCTGACCAATTGGGTTTCAGACGGGGGAAATAACAATTGGTTGATTTTCCTCTGGATAGCTATGATAGAAGAGACCGTCAGAGCAAATGGCAGAGGCAAGGGCATTTTTGTCCAGATAAATAAGGAGGGGGACCACTGATAAATTGACAAGAGTTGGAAAAACCCTCTCGTTAACCCGTAGGACCAGTGTTTAATGTAGGCTGAACATAAGCAACACAAAGATATTGGGGCAGATGCCAATTACGTTACTTTACATTTAACTGGTGTTTTTATCCATAGCAACTTAGTCATAGCGCAATAAACCATAAAGATATAAACTTGGAACAACAAGAAAAATGCAGATATATTCGCTTAAGATAAGCCAAACCAATGCAAGTGGTGGTGTATTAAGTTCAAATGGCATAAACTCTTTAAGTCCTGCAACGTTTGTGTGTGTTGGGTTTTAATCGCCAAGATACAAGCAAACCAAGTGGGTTTTCAGTTTGCAACAGAGTTATGTAGACTTCCTGCTGCCAACAATTCCACCATTTTGGGGCCAGGATAACAGGTGTTATTTTGATGAAGTGTTCTAGCTCACAGTGAGAAGGTCGAAAGTCGATCGGCTGATGCAAGCCTAAGTGTTTATGTAACCTGTAACCCTTATTTAAGCAACCATGGAACTGCCTTTTATTGTGCACAGTACCATTGATCAACCCACAAGCGGCCGATAGAGGGTGGTGTTAGCTCTCTGTAAGGTCTGGCTTTGTACTATGAACAAAGCTGTTTCTGTATCTTGCCAGTTTGAGTCCATAAAACAGTCCGCAGACAAGACACTACTCACCTGTTTTTGACTAACCAACATACCTGCCTCAATTAACTCTTTCCTATCCAGCTTTGATCATACTCATGACCAAGAGGCAGTTTTTTTAATTACAAGGAACACCATCAGGACCACAAGTTGAGAAATTGTTCATCAAAAATGTAATATGAGATTAAACAGCATAACCTGCAGGAACCTTTAGGTAAAAGCAACAGAAAATGTTTTATATTCACTTTCATAATATAAGCAATCAGAATTGAGTACCCAGTAAAGGTGTGTATTCATAGAGTGGTACAGAAATGAGACCTAAAATCCCAAAATTTGTTTTGCCACTTGCCCCTTCACTAGATTGTCATTAAAACCTGTTAAGCCCTGAGCCTGTTCTTCAGGTCTCAGGCTCGAAATTGAAATGCCCAGAACAAATGACTATATCTTAAAGGGGACCTATCATGCAAAATGCACTTTTTTATGTCTTTTATACATAAATATGTGTCCCCGGTGTGTCAGGGAACTCACGCACCGTCAGAAAATAAAACCCTCTCTCTTTTCCTCCGTACCCAAATCTCTAAAAACGGGGCTACCAAAGAGCTGATTCGGATTTACGTCCGATATGACGTAATATCGGAAATATAGGCTGGCTTTACACCCATGGCCCAATCAGAAACGTTGCTATCAGAAACAATGCCCGACTGCTTTGGACGTAATATGGTCGGTGCATGTTTACATTAGCATCGCTAACACTCAGAGCTAACCTGTACTGGAGAGCATGTCTGTGAAGAAGCAGGAAATACAAAGGAACTCACCTTGTGGTATAACCGGCAAGAGAGAAAGCCTTTGAGCTCCATACTGTTTCAGCAATAATCCTTGATACTCCATGATATGGCGTTTCATCACGGCAGTATTTAGTTTAGACAGTAGCTGCCGGGTCCCGCATGAGCTCAGACCCCTCCTTTTTAAAGCTTTATACCCAAATCAGCACTTTTGAAACAGGAAGTGAAATAGAGGGATATGAGGCATGGCTATAATGGGTGATCTGTTAGGTATTTTGACCAAAACACTTCATAGACATGTTTTTTATATATTGTTAGATATCTGAGACCTATGCTATTGCCTAAAAATAGCATGATGGTTGCACTTTAAAGCAGCCCCATTATGTAGATTACCAGCCCACTCTGTTACATAGATTTCTTTTAATATTATGAAATATCCAAGACAAGCAATGAGACCCACCTGGTAAAATGGGTGTTTTTTTATATTCTCCGCTCCTTTAGGGCCTGAGCCCAATCTCTTTTTGGGGTCTTTGATGAGGAGTCGCTGGATGAGGTCTTTGGCCAGAGGTCCCATATCTTTGGGGAAAGGAGGATCCTTTTTTGAAATCCTCCTGTGATGCGTGAGACAGACATGGTCAGTGATAATAAT
>NW_011351964.1:0-15437 GCF_000735185.1 Notothenia coriiceps | reverse complement strand
GCAACGCCCCCCTGTCACACACCAGCCCTGCAGAGAAGGAGAAACAGAGTAGTGAGGGGTAAAAAGAGCAAACAACAGGAAAAAACACAACAACCAAAAAAAAACATGCTGAAACCTAACACGACACCGACATAATGTCACTAAATAAAGTATGCAGAGGTCTATGAAAACATTCGCCAATTTTGAGCTTTTCTGTTGAAAACTGCTGACCAAGTAAAAAATGACAGACAAATACTGTTGACATTGTTGAAATACAAATATGTGTTGCTTTAAGGCTTACTGGCGACTCAAAGGGGGAAAAGCTGTTAGGTAAGCTAGTCAACACTCTCCTGTAGTGTGTTCTATAGGTGTGTGTGCGTGTACATGGTCTGCAAAGGCTACAAATCCTAATGTTCCCTCCAGAGGGAATTTCTGTCCCACACATTCCACCTCCTGAAACGCCTAGTGACATCACTACGTAATACCTGCGCTTCTATTGGCTATCGCTCCAACTCATTGTACGTGATAGGCTAAGGGACGGGACATCTCTAAGCAGTTGACCAAACACAACAGAGCCAGTCAGCTAACCAATCAGAGCAGACTGGGCTCTGGTTTCGGACAGAGGGTGAAAAGAGGTGCTGCAGCACAGACAGTATGAGACAAATAAAGAGCTTTTTGAACATTAAAGCATGGAAACATGTCAAAGTAGAGACAATAAATACAAATATTAAACAGAAAATCGTATTTCTTTGTATAGCATTACCTGCCCCATGTTAATTATTTAAGTTTCCGAAAATACAATTTTGTTTTACACTATATATTATAACAACAAATATATATATATTATAAATTCTCTAATGGGATCAGTATTGCTCTGAACCCTTTAGTCTTCTAGTGTCCTTTTTATAAAAATGGGCACCATTAGACAACACAGCTGTGTAGCATAGTGTCCCGAGGAACCCCCCCCCCCCATTATTGTCATGTTTCATCAGTGAACATAGTTGATACAGCAGCAATCAGAGATCACCACAAGCGATGAGAGAGCATGCCATAGCAGCTTTTTTCTGTCAACAACTCACTGACTGCCGTCAGTGTAAGTTGCACTAAAACATAAAGGCATTTCAAACAGTGAATCTGCACACACATTTATGCAAATACATATACATGCACAAAGACTAACATGCACATTTGCACTTTTGCATTATAGTGCTTGTTGTACATGCACACCTCACATTCATACAACACCAGTCCATAAACACACACAATGCTTTCGCAGATAAAGCACACACTCCCACCAAGGAGCAACATTTTTCTCTCCGAGTCTGTCTGCTCCCTCCTCTCTGTGTCTCTTTCTGTCTTGAAGCAGGTGCTGAAATGAGACACTAAATAACTATTAGGAGTTAGAGGAAGGGCGAGAGAGGGGGAGGAGAATGAGAGAAAATGAGAGAGCACTTCCCCAACAGTAGCAGAGGGAGGGAGTGAGAGGGAAGGGAGAGCAGAGGAGCTTAGAGAAGAGATCTGCATTGTAAGTAGCTGTGAGAGCAGCAGCAAGTGGTGGCTGTTCTCAGCCTGTTTTTGTTTTCCCAGAGGGAGGCGGCACGGTGAACAAGAACAAGGAGAAGAACCGGGCAGAAGATTTTGAAGAGTCTCAGCTGAGTTAGAAAACAAAGACACTGAAGGAGAGGAGGAGAGGGAGAAGGTGGCGAGGGAAACCGGGAGGAACACAAGGCAGCAATGGATAGCAGAGTGGCTCAGCCTGACCCTGGGATAGCTTGGATTCACACACAGCTGCTGGCTGCCGGCCAGCACACACACTAGGCTGCTAACACCGATGAGGTACAGTACTCATAAATCTGAGGATTTCTGCTGCTGAGTGAAAGTTGAGCTGTGTGCCTGAGAGTGCTTCGTGTGGTGCACTTGGGTCAAAGTAGTGTTCTGCAGGTTGTCAGGTGCACTGCATTTATCTGACAGCATCTGAAAACAAAGCTAGGTTTCAGAGAGCATGAAACATTTATCAGGACTGCTGTTTGCCTGCAAATTGTTTTATCTGACTAACAAATCAAGCTTTTTAAACACATCACTTCAACACATGCATGTGCAATGCATTGGACTACAGGATTAAATCTGACTGTTTTACCATTGTTCTCTCTTTCATGAAACACAAAACCAAACATAAGTGTATGCACATGTCCTGCCAGTGGGATGATTTTCCTCACTATTCATATATTCAGTTGGAAGTCTTCGCTGCTTGCATCGATGAATGTTTCCTGCAGCTCCCTAGGCGAGTGCACACTGAGGTGAGCCCGGATTGTGATGGTTACAGTGCAGCAGTGAGCTGTTGCAGAGCGGGGCAGGTAAGTGCATGTCTGCAGTATGTCGGATGAGGGGTTGTTAAAAAACTGTACACGGCTGTTCTCCTTTTCAAGGGACGCTTTAGCCTAAGAACACCTGACAGAGCCTCAGGTAGTTAAAAGAGGAGTGTATGTAGATCGGTTTCCTGGAGGCAATAGCCAGTGGTTTTCTTTTTCTTTTATGGTTAACTCATGTGGAGCATACAACTGAGCGTTTACACAACTTCACGAGGGTTAAGCAACAGCGCATTTATGACTTACAGCAGGCGGGTACTTCTTCTCAGCATGCCAGTTGTGACACATTTCTGTAACCCATTACCAGCTAGACCTAAAATGGTTATTTGATTAACTGAGAAGAAAATATTTTGATAATCAGCTCATCTTTTCATACATTTTTCAAGCAGAAAAAGGGAAACAATTCTAATATTCTATTATCTTGGCACCTACAGTCTTACATATCATTGTAAACAAAATATGTTTGCGTAATTGGACTCTTGGTCGATGTAAAGCACAACACCTGGGGACACACTGTTTGGTTCTGTGAAGTTGATTTGTGACTATATTCCGTTGACGCTTTATTAACAAAACAAATGACGATTAATAAATAGTCAACAGTTAATAAATAATAAAAGTAATGTGTGGTTACAGCCCTTCCAGCTTCCAGACTTTTTTCTGGACATCTTCCAAACTCCATCAGGGCTGAGGTGACGGCTGCCCTTTCTGTCTGCCGTCCCGATGACTCAGTGTATTGTCATGCCAGTTGACTGCTGCTGTTTGTACTGAGAGTCTATAGGTAAATATTTTGGCTGCAAATAGACAGCTGTGGGTGTTTTCTTGGATTATCTGATTTACTACGGTATGTCTGGACTGGAACGCACCACCTGCACGTTGGGCGGACGTGTAGCAGCATAAATCAGGACCTTGAACTGTTTTACTACACTTTATTATAGGCTGGAGATCCCGTGCGATGGCTGACTTCTGATAACAGTTTTTCTGAAAAATCATAACACTGAGGGAAAAAAGAAGATTTATGATTGTGATTTAGCTGAGTTAATGTCCTGCGAGCATATTCCTGTACATTTAATTTCTCTGCATGTTACATTACATTACATTACATGTTACTTGTTAGACGCTTTTATCCAAAGCGTCTAAAATACTCAATACTGTGGGCAATCCCCACAGGAGCAATTTGGGGTGAAGTGTCTTCCCCAGGGACACAACGACATGCTGACTGCAGTGGGGTTTGAACCTGTGCTCCCCTGATCTGAACACCAACGCACTATTCCATTGCACCACACGCCTCCCTGCTTGTCTGCTCATATCACACACAGGTTTATAACTCACCACATTGCCCATCCCTCATCCTACTTCCTCCCTCCCCCCATATGTCTGGAGAGCACCTGCCCCATCACCTGCCTCCCAGACAGCCACTGTCTGCGTATGCATATGGTGTGGGGAAGCGTCCCAGGATGCCACACCTTACCCTTTTCTCAAAGCCCCCAGGAAGTGAGCCGAAACTTTAGTTGGCCAAACTGTGATATTACAACTTCCATGCCAGTCATTGAATTAGTTTTTACCATTGACTTAGCTAGCTACCCAGTACTAACTCTTGAATAGCCATAATATAAACCATTGTGTCCTAAAACTCATAAAAAGTGCTTCAAGCCGAATCCAGTGGAGGCGGGGCTTAAAGAGGATACATTATGCTCTATAATGTATTGTAATGTCAGTCTGCTCTGATTGGTTAGCTGGCCGGCTCTGTTGTGATTGGTCAACCACTAGAGATGTCCCGTCCCTTAGCCACACATGCAAAGCGCTAACCAATAGAAGCACGAGTGCTACATAGTGATGTTACTATGTCACAGAAGTAAACAAAGGAGTCTAATGTGGGCATTTCAGGAGTGTTGGAGAGAAACTCCATCTGGAGAGAACTGTTGGATTTCAGCCTCTGCAGACCATTTACATGCAAAAATACCTATATTACACACCCAAAAAGGGAACACCCCAAAAAGCATAATAGGCCACGCAGATGCGCATGCTCTCTGAGTCCAGATCCCAGATCACACTGACATTCTTGTCCTCAAGTCAGGCCATTTTTGGCTTCCTGTGTCACTGAGCAATGCTCATAGGAATGAACCTATGGGGAGGCCCCACCTCCAATGCTGTATCCATTTCTCTTTGTACATCCAGGCTCTTTTCCCACAACCTATAATGCAAATGGCACCTTTGCGTCTTAGTGTTTGCACTTAACTTTTTTCTTTCCATCACTTAGGCATCATTGAATAAAAAGAAACCTGCACTTTAAGCATCAGTGATACCAATTGTTCGAGGAGGGCCTGTCACTTTCCAAAACTTGTGTGCAAAACTTGCGTGCAAAATTGCAGCGTCCTTAATAGCCCATAATAGCAGCCCTTGCTACTTCACGTGCATAGTGGAGCTGCTTTGTTTGTCGCCTGCCTCGATTTAGTGGTCAATTTCAGAGGAATGAGCGTGCGAGTCATCCGGGGAATGTGGAATTGTATCTCTAAAGTTGGACGTGAACTTGTCTTGGCTATAAAAGAGACCACCTACTGAGTAAAACCCTGTGCATTCACCTAATAATAATACCCTAATGTGGCTGCTTTGATTTGTTTAAGATAAGTTGATTTTCTAAGATAAACAAAGAGCTCTACCCCACTTTTAAGGCAGCAGTGCACAGGCTCTGTCACTTATTGGTTAATCTGCGTGTCAGAGAATACTTGGCCCATGCATGAAGGTTGAAACAGCCGAAACTGGAGCCCAGAGGCGATCTGTGCTGAGCACGGCCCCGGCTGAGTATCTGCACACCTGTCTATCACTGCAGCCGCAGGTTATTGTGACTTGGCCAATAAGATGCTGTGTGTGTTTCACATTAGTACTCATGCAAGATTATAATTCTCTGGATCAGAAGGCGCTTCTTTGCTTTAAAAAATGTGGGTTTTCTTTGCCTCTTGCTGTTCTGGAAACAAAAGCAACTTTGTTTTCAGTCGTTTAGCTTTCTTTTAATTCATGAAGTTAATCTTGATAACGCTGCTGCTGTTCAGAGTTTGTTTTGAAGAGTTGTTTAGCTTTAGCTCTGAGCTGAAGTGGAATCATTTCTGGATGGTCAGTTGTTCAGCTGTGTTCCACTTTTAGAAGATCACGTTTCAAAACAACGAGCAGCCCAGTCAGTGGACGGCTTGTCTGTACCTGTCCACATAATAAAAGCAAGAAGTAGGGTGCAGGAGAAGGAGGGTGAGGGGTGAGGAGAAACTGCTGGTGCACAGCTGGGGGAAAAGTGGAGCAGAGGGCTATAAACACAGAGAGGAAGGGAGCGCGAGTAAACATAGGAGCAGCTGAATGTATCAGCAATTTGTTGTAAAGATTCACTTTGGATAAAGGCTGAATAGTTCCCTTAAACTGCTGTTGTTTTTTATGTATATTGGCATTTTTCTAGTACTACTTTTGGTTGCGGAGTAATACACATGATGTGCTCTTTGGAGTATGTACAGCAGCAGGATGTTGTTTGGAGGATTGACTGAAAATAATGTACAGTGTGTTTTCATGGTAATGAAGGAAAATGTCTCCACTGCAACAGTGTGTGCATTGATGTGAAGCGTTTTTGGACAACAATGGAGCTCTATGCCATAGACGATTGGGTTTTTGGTAATTTCATGGGAAGGGTTTAGCACAAAAGAAATATAGAAAATCACCATTCTCACCCTATAAATCTTGATGTTGTTTTTCAACCTAAATTGCCAAAAAAAGTTGCCATTTGCTCAGGAATTGCTTCTTAAAAAAGACATCACCCTGGGCTCTGTAATATTGGGATGTTCATTAAAAAAGAAAAATTCAGCGACTAAATTACAGCAAACATAACCCTTACTTGCGGGACTTAAAGTGTAAGTATGCCGTCCTTTGATACACTTCATACTAGCTGTTCACATAAAATAGTAAAAAAAGATTACAGCTGTATGAAATATAAAATGGTAGTTGAGTTATTTGTAACACTTCATTTTTGATGATGGATTGACTTTCATATGTCCTGGTAACCTGAAAAAACATCCTATATCAGCACTCCTTTTCTTAGAGTCTCACACAGATAAATATCACCTCTCACAGGGTACTGATTATGAGATTTTCTGGATTTACAGCGCGTTGGATCCTTGGCCCTCCAACCACTCGGTAGCTTTTGCGACTTATGACAAAGCACCATAATTACACAAGGTTATTTCCATAAGTTTGTCAATAGTTCCTTTGTGCCTTTACTATCCTGGCTGTGAGTCCTATCTGCAGTTGTTATGGTGGCAGAGGGAAACGGGGGAGGGGAGGTTAAAGGTCCAAAAGTCTTGACGTTTACGTGTGACATGGTCGCCATTTTCTCAGGCTTTTAAACGAGAGTTTGCTGTTTGTCCGTTTTAAGTAAGAGGGAATCCCAGCGGGTGAGGAGGTCAGGGAAGGCCTCTCCACGTCTTGTCGCTTTCAATCAAAAACAGATTGCAGACACACAGTCATCTGGGCCTTGTGAGTGTCAAAGTTGTGTGTGATTGCAGGGCAGGTTGTCAGTGTTCGTCTTCGTTGTGTCTCCGAAGGTCGCGGATTAGGTTGCCCTGAGGCTGCAGAGGAGGATTAGGAGGGCCTGCACCGCGTGTAAACATTTGGGTAACCTCCACCCGCCTCCCGAATAGCCTCTGGGGTGCTCACCTGTCTCAGTGGCTGGAGGAGAGAAGAGGAACGGATACCAACAAACTCCCTGACCTTAATTTACTCAACCGTTCTTACACCATTCAGCCTTCTGATTTCCCCAAAATGCAGCTTAATGCTTCACTTTGACATCTGGAGCGCTTTCGCTGATTGGAATCCGAGTCTCGCTGCTGAGCTTATTTTGATTGAGAGATTTATATGAAGCCCATTCAAATACCAAGAAGACACCTTTTGGCTTCCCATCCAGTTGTTTCAGGTGTTCATTTGAAATGCTGCATAAAGAAAATGGGTTATCAAGTTTTGTGGATCAGCTGGTTGGAGTAAAAATCACTTTGCAACTGCTGATCATAATGGGAGACTTATGGGAGATACTGTATGTGTAGCTGTCTAATACAAAACCACATCATTCATTAACAAGATGCCTGGCAACCTCAAACAAGCAACAAATATTTAGCATAGTGTCTGAACTTTGACAACAAGTTCCTAGTTGCCCCTTGATTGTATGTATGTCTACACATCATCATTTGCATCAGAACACCTGGATTGGAACCAGCACAAGAATGCAAAAATACTTTTTAAAGAGCATTTTTAGAGGCTACACATCAGTGGTGGAAAGTAATTGTGTACAATTGCTTAAGTAATTTAGTGAAGTAATCTAATGTATGCTACTTTATACTTCTATTCCACTATATCTAAGCAGGAACAATGTTGCTTTTTACACTACTACATTTTTCAAACTGCTTGAGTTACTTCCAATTCTCAATACAAAATTCCTAACACATCCATTATACAGATGAAACTAATCAGCAGCCACACATTAATGCAGCAACAATTATAATCCAATTTCTAACACTTTGAAAGCAGGGTTTTTCTTTGTAACAGTAGTTTACCCTGTGCTATTGTTACTTTTATTCAAATACCTGAATACATCTTCCACAACTGCTTCACAGCCTGCTGCATCATTCAGTAAAGACAAGATAATTATGGCACAAAAATATCAAACACAAACATTTGTTTAAAAAAAGTTATTTTAGTTGGCAATGTTCGAATAGAAAATTTCACAAAAACACGGAGAGCTGTAGGGTGGTTTTCCCACAAGTGACGCTGAATGCTGTCATGTCTTGTCTAGGCAGACAATGCCAGGCTCTTTAGTCTGCTGCCTGGCAATTAGAGGTCCGATGTGACCGAGTTAAACTGCGATCTCACAAACACACATGAGCTGCTCACACCACACTGTCAGGACACTCCAGTCTGTCTGACCAAACACACCGGGCCTGCGCCCATGGAGAGAAACTCTGAGCGGGGGAAGGGGACGTAAGCTATGATTTACAAAACGTTCCTTTTTGCTTGGATATCCAGATTTGAGTCACACAAACCTCAACACAGCAAACCACTACACATCATGTTTTTGACCTCACATCTGTGGCCAGTAGTTACTATAACCATTCGCTATAGTTGCTATTTGTTTGATTTGACCTATGACAATGGAGCTTTTTTCTTGAACCAAAATATGATGGCCCCTGCTTTTTAATATTGAATAAAAAGCTCTGATTTACTTGGTTACTAATTTTTTACGTCACTGTTCAAACTACTGAGAAACAAAGCTTTGGCATCAGAGTGCACAAATATGTGTTGCCCCACTTCCATGTTTGCGCCGCCGGAAAGGTAAGTAGGGAGGTTAAAAAGGTTGTCAAGACGAAAACAGTTTTGAATTTTTGGGTGCCATACATGTGCCATATAACAGAATACTGGGCTTTTAACAACGTTTCTGTCGTGGCAAACCAAGATTTTATCTCACAAGCTTAGTTTCATTCTGTTAAACATCCACTATGTTCAGATCTAAATCTTACTTCATGAACAGTTAGTGCCAATCTTTGACTTCTTGAGGGAGGAGACATACACATGTAAACTTGGTTTGGCACAATTAAACCGTAAGGCTATTGATATTCCGTTCACGTTGTAATGAATTTCTACACCTTAAAAAAACGTTCTGAATTGAATGATTTGTTCAAAAAATTAGGCACTGCGATCTATAAAGGTGAAACCTTAGTGTGGAGATCTTCGCCAAGTTTCTGTCTCTTCCCTTCTACAAAGAAGTTGAATCTTGTTTAATTAACCCATTGGTGGCAAAGATAACAAAAACGATACTCACATCGTGCCTAATCATGCCTTGATACAGTGTGCAGATTCTTCGTTTCAAAATGAGACCAAACGGCTTCAGATAACCACAACTTAATAATTTGCAAAGTGTGCATATTGTAGTTCAAACTCGTCTTGGAAAGGTTCCTGTTGATGGTTCAACAATATATTGATGTCTAACCAAAGAAAATACCTAACAAAGTAGATTGCTGTTTTCAGGCTAAAACATCTCATCAGATATTTATTGAGTTATTTATTAACAGTAAAACCCACAATGATACACACCTCTAAAATATAATAAAAAAACATCATATAAAATATATATTAGGATCATTTAGCCTTCTGAAACCTTTCAAACTACTTCTTTAATAAAGCAGTGTTACCTACAAAGTAAACAGTGTAGAAATGTTTTTCTTCACCTCCATGAACCACAAACAGGGAATCCATGTTTAACACTCTCCTCTCGCCCCTGGCAAACAGCAAACTTAATCTAATTATGCGATTACACAACATTGGGCTCCTTCATGAAGCTCAATCTGCACTCCATATTATGCTCAAATGTATCTGAAACACTCCTTTGAAGGATTATCCTGAGACCCTCAGGATGAAATATATCGCAATTAGAAATGCTCCTAGTACGGCTGCTGGCATTAAAGGCATACCACGGTGCCATTCATTAAGTGCTGTATGCAGACATGGCGTCTTAGAGCAGCCTAGTGAAATTACAGGGGGAAAACTGGCAGCAAAGTCCATAACAGTCACAAATAACACCCTGCTGTGACAAGGGAAATTACACGTCTTTGGAATTGAAATGTTAATAGCGCGGTATAATTGTATCAGCGTGAGGAATGTGCAGTGCAAGTAATCGGATGCTTTCATGTTTTGATAAATGTGGTGGTGAGGTTTATTGTCAGTTTTTGGGATCTTTGAGATTTCTTGATGAAATGAGCAGATAGCTAATTTTCTACAATTGATTTATGATGACTTGGCTGTTGATGGAGGATTATGTGAACATTGGTTCATTAGGATAGCATTGAAAGACAAGGTAATCATGGAAACTAATATATGTTTTTTGCAAAACACGACACTGCAGACAAGGATATCAATTGTATTTAATCTGATAGGAGAGACGGCAGATGTAAAGTTTGGTTAACATTTTACATCTCCAGCTGGATTACAGTATAACCAGCCAATAATCACATCCAGACACCATTAATAAACTTGTGTCAGTATGCAGCAGGGGTCTGCATGTGTTTATATGGCTCAGTAGCTGCACTATATGAGTGGATCAGTATAAGCAGTTCCCACACCCTCTCAGGTGTCCTGTGCTCGGGACAGCCTGGCCTGCAGGTACACACAGAAAGGCTGCCTTTGTCTGCATCAGGGAACAGGTAACCATTTGTGTGTGTGTGTGTGTGTGTGTGTGTGTGTGTGTGTGTGTGTGTGTGTGTGTGTGTGTGTGTGTGTGTGTGTGTGTGTGTGTGTGTGTGTGTGTGTGTGTACATGGATGAAAACGTATGTGTGTGAGAGAGATAGGATTGACTGCCGTTGCCACAGGAGCAGGTGTGGCTTTTCAACAGCCTCATATTCACAGCATACAACCCAAATGCGCTCGATAAAGAAAAGAAAGGTAAATTATTATTTCAAGTCTGTGAATCTCCAATCTTGATAAACAAAGTTATACTGCCAAGAAAAACCTTGAAGTATGCCGTCATAAGAGATGCTTCTAAGTTCATGTAAAGTACAAGTGTACACTTTAATTTGATGCTACTTACTATGGTGTAAAATATACGGATATCATAAAGATTTACGATGTGTCAGGATGAGTAGAGTTAAACACTAGTTACAAAAACATTTTTACATTCACCTAGTGCGACATTCTCTTGCCCCACATTGCACACTTTACAGTTACAGTACAAATTGGTCGTATTGTCCCAAAATGCAACACACAAAAATAATGGTAGAGTTGCTCACAGAGAAGAAAAACAGAGTGTTACTACTGCTTTTAGCAACAGCTTACAAATAAATAAATAATTTTTGTTTACTATTTGTGAAGATTCAAATTTGAACACGGACTAGATTTTTAAAGAGCTCAGAAATGTGGGAATGTGAACATCTACTGCAAGTCAGATCAACAACTTGTGATATGACAAAAACTCCCTAAAAGCTGCTGAGTGTAATGTGTTTTTATCGAATGATGTTCACAAGGTCAAGAATGAACTGCTGTGATGTATGGCATGGGGGCAAACATAGCTACCTTTTCTAAGCTAATGTGGCTAAGCTTACCTATTGTGCTGTGAATCCAGTCTACAACTTTCTGGAGGGACTACAAATAACCTCTTCTACATAAAAGGGGGAGTGGCTAAATGACAGCTGTGTGCCTTTGTGTGTGAGTGATTGTCTGTACCCTTTTAACAAAACAAAAAAAAACAGATACACAGTTAAAACCTGACATTCAGACCGGATATCAACTTTAAAAAAAGCTATTGTGGCTTTGCTATTGAGGCTAATTCATAGGCTAAATGCTACAATTGATAGCTTACTGCTCCAGGAAAACACAATGGTTGAGGAAGACTCGGGCCTGCAAAACATAGAATTTGTTTGACATATAAATTAACAATATTATCAACTAAAACGTTTTTTGTGAAGTGTCGCTTTTTACTGCACTTGAAGTATTTCAAAGTTAAGGATTATCTTTTCAGGAAGCAGGAGGGTGGGGTGTGTGTGTGTGTGTGTGTGTGTGTGTGTGTGTGTGTGTGTGTGTGTGTGTGTGTGTGTGTATCTAGGTGTTAAGTACAGGGGCTGAATGCTATATGAGGTCTTTAATTAGAGCAGGAAGAAACAGATCAGGAGACGCTACACTAGACTTCAGTGTGTGTGCGTGTGTGTGCGTGTGTTTGCGTGTGTGTGTGTGACTGGGCAACTTCCTGCACGTTCCGGTAGTTTCATGGTCCGCCTTTCTATTTCCAGGAGTGTCTGCTCAGTTTGTGTGTTTAAACATCTTACATTTTATATATGATATTAATCACAAAACGAACTGAAGCCAATAGAGGAAGCCATTCCTCCACCAACTCCTTCAGTTAAAAATCAACCGGCTGTCTGAGTGGTTTATTTAACGAACACAACACTACTAACTGTTAATTATAACTGAACTTAATGTGTAACAGCATCACTGAGCCAAGTTGCCAACAGTAAAATGTGTCCAGTCCACCAAATGTGGTTAGTGTAAGAGGGTTTTGATGTTCAACCCTCCTTAACCATTTTGTCTATATCAGGGGTTTTCAAAGTGTGGGTAGGTGAGCCTCCCCTCAGAGAACATAAGAACAGCCGCGCCCCCCCTCCCAATTATTATTGCTGTTATTATTATTATTATTGTTGTTGTTGTTGCTATAATGCAGGGGTATTCAATTGCATTTCAAAGAGGTCCAGTAAGAGAAAATGTAATTAAATGCTCTGTTTTCGCTGTCTACCTTCCGCCATTTGAAATTACTCCGACTGTTTCTCTCCTCTTGTCTCGTCTCTGTGTGTGTGTGTTTGAATCCATCGTGCTGACTGCACCGATTTGATTGGCTGAGTAGCGTCACCTCCTTAAAACATTAAACAATAACTTTTTTAAACCTTTTTATTTTTATGTTTTAAACATATTGTATAAAACTCCCCCACTACTTGGACTATTCCTTGCACCCCTCTAGAATAAGCCTGAATGGTCTCAACCATATTGCATCAGTAACGTGCACTTGTTATTATAACAAGATCGCAAGGACACAGGTAGCGATCTGAAAATTTAGTGTTTTTCAGTTTGTGTTGTGGAACATGCGTGTCCGTGCATGAAAATATACCACACACCCAATTACAATTGCATGTTCAATTCACTACCCTGGAAGTTAATACAGTTGTTAAAGTTGGAACAGCCTGTGGACAGCCGTTCTTCCTTGCATGTCAGTCGCCGACACCTTCTTACAGAGGACAGGCACATCTAGCTGCAGCACGACCCGTATATTTCTGCACGCCGTGTTCTCAAGACATATATTTTTTAACATTTTCAACATGGTGGATAAATCCTTATATGCTCCCGGCAACACACTGAACGTCAACTTTGCCTCCTTATTACACTCACCCCTACTTTAGTGGGAACAATGAGTCTGCGTCTTTGATGCACACAGGAATAAACGCAGATCATACTCTGGCTGCAGCCTTTACCGGTACTTGCTTTTGATCAAAGTCAATGCGGAAAACCTGCACTCACACAGGTAGGTGGAGGTGAAGGGAATGAGCAGTTTTACAGCCTTTTTGGCGAGGTGGGGGAACTCGGTCTCCACAGACAGCCACAAGTGGGCAAGTGTCACTTTACTCCCCCAGGGGAGGCGCGCCTCACACTTTGAAAACCGCTGGTCTATATGAACTTTGAATCTTCAAAGCTGATGAAAGATGGCAATTAAAAACAATATTTTAAACCAATATTAAAATAGTAATCTCAGAAAGGTGTCTTCGATTTAGAGGCATTTACAAAATACATAGAGGTAATTAAAATCCAGTCTCCTCACCTACATAGCTGGTTTTAGTGAACAGGTCTTTCATTTATTCCAGGATTTGATTAATTTTTGCCTCAACTACTTATAATCTGTTTACTAGGAAATGAGTGTACTCCTAGAATAGCTTTAGTGTTTAAATAAGGCTGTATGTATAAGTGTTTATTTTATATATAAAAATAATTAAATCACAATTTTTTAAACCTACAGTATTAATGTAAAATGTTAAGGTTATTGTGACATCATTGTTTTTTTATATTCTTCAAAGGGTTGAATTTATTGCCATCAAGGAATACATTTAAAGAAATTTCATTGATTTCCTAAATATGCATTTAAATGAAGTATTAATAAATCAAACAAAACCATAATAAAGAGCCTGTGAAGTAGGGGCCTGTTGGAACAGACAAGCGTTTTTAGTAAAACACTGAACACTTATTTTCCCTCTCTTCTTTTGCAGCTCCCATGTGTTCGTTCAGCCATGCTTCCTGGGTATGGATTCTCACCTTTTCCTGACTTCCAACCTCACCTTCACGCTTTTCGCTGCAGAGGAGAGAGTCCCAGCATGTGGATCCCTGGCTCGGGGGAGTCCCAGGCTCTGAGCGAGGCCCAGGAGGACAGGACTTTGCTCCACCCGTGCCGCCACAAGCATGTAGCAGTGTGCCAGCAGGAGACATTGGCCTTTATTGAGCTAGAACCACCAGTGACTCCTAAACTAAACTGTCTTGGCTCTCCGAGGCCCCCTGCTATTCCAGAAGCACAATGCACTACACATGCCCGGCCCCTGAATTGTTTCAGACACACACTGAATGAACTGAATGACATGCAGAACCGCTGCCACAGGACAGACAATGAGCAGGAAACAATGCTGAATTTGAACTGTCACACATCTGCAGGTGACTGTGAGTTTGAATGTCTAAATGGCATCAGGACTTCTTTGCAGGATCAGACAGAAAAGCCTAATTCTGTCACAACAGTATGTCGTCCTCTCCACGCAGCTCTTAGCCTCGATCTGCCTTTCCCTTTGTCCTCTCTTTACACAAACACAGACCCCTGGGAATCTCAGTTACCTTGCTCTTCATCCTTACCTGAGGGTCCGGAGTGTCGAAGCCCAGGCTCCTGCCAGCCTCAGAGGAGGACGTCCCAGGGTTCACTGAAGGAGAAGTCTATGCGTGAGTGGGCAACGTTTTTTCACTATGGAGACACTTGAAAAAAAAGATCAGGCTTGAAGAATACTTCATACACACAACCATTATTTCAATATATATTATTCACCCCCCAGTTTAACCTTGAATTCTTTAAGAAAAACATTTTTTTCTCAAATACCTCCACACTGAACGAAGAATCCAAAAACAGAAAAATCTTGATGAATTTACTGGACTTTACCTGCACATGCATTTTTGCTAAAGCCTTTTGCGTAAATAGTCTCGCTTTCACAGGTGCACTGTGAGTTTGTCAGAACCCAAAGTGTTTAAAATAGTATGATTTTAGTGAAAATGCATATGTTTGGCAGTATTGTACCGTTAGGAGTGCAAAAAAAACTAAGTTTTCTTTAATAATTCAAGGTAAACACAGTGTGAGTAATCGATACAAAAATTGTCATTTTCAGAGACACTATAATAACTCTTGGTACCACTTTACAATAAGACTACCCTTATAAAGGGATTATGAATAGTTTGTAATTCATTTATTAATTAGGTTGTGAAAACTTTATAAAAATGATTTATAAAGACATGAGATA
>NW_011351963.1:0-3494 GCF_000735185.1 Notothenia coriiceps | reverse complement strand
GTTAGTGCAACATCTACAGCTCCTCTACCACAACCATCAGCAACAAGTGGACATGGAGAATTACATGAACTACACGTTGCTAAATCCATCGCGGGGCATAAACAGAAGGGCAACCATGGCAACCATGCTCGCGGGTCTTCTTCGCTGCTTTTGGTGTATTTTGTGGCGAAAGTACAGTGCCACTTACAGGCCCGGCATGTGTACCAGAGTCCTGCATCGGGTCGGGTACGCACGGGTACCCGACGGGTGACCCGCAAAAAAGGTGATTCGCGGGTGGTATTTTTTCAAACACTTTTTTCCGGGTTCGGTTCTGGGTAAAACAAAGATGATGCGGGTCGGGTCGCGGGTGTTGCATAATAAATATATTAAAATAATAATAATTTAGTTTAATGTTTAAATCCTCAGACCTCTCCCCCGCGGGACCGTGCATAATCATAACCTCTGCAGCGCATCAATCTGCTTCTGAGCGCTGTACATTCTGAATGACTGAGGTGAAGCTCTCCAGCGGAGAATACAGCATTTTCCAACACTTCCTCAAGAGCGAAATCCGACGTCTTGGAGGCTTTTGGTGTGGTCCCTCTGGAGCAGGGGTTCCCAACCTTTTTTCCCAAGAGCCCCCCCAAATAACTCCTGTTGGAAGCCCCCCAGGTTGGGAACCACTGCTCTGGAGGGAAGTTTGGGATTTTAACTATTTATTTAAAACCTATATAACACACTACAGGAATGGGGAAAACCCCAAAAAGCATAATAGAGCCTCTTTAACACTGAGCATATTGCAACTTTTATTTAGAATTTAAGCCTTTTGTGGAACAACATTTAAACAATGGGTTACCTATGGTGTCAACAGAATATATATATAACTTTTAAAGCCAGCAATCGGCAAATAGCAGCACCCAGCAGGATGCAATATGTGTACTTATTAAAATCAAAACGGCATAAGTAGCTTTACATTATTATCCAATAAGAAGTTCAACGATGGTCATATCAAATACAAAGCTAGACGTAGAATCAATATCCGTATTAAAGAAAGAAGAATGATGCCCTTTTGTGTGACATTTACCTTCAATTAGATCTAAACAAGAATACTAAGACTGCTTTGCTTTTAGTGGGCTTGGTGCACTCCATCTGTTTCATAGTGCGGTCTCTCACTGTTATAAACCAACTGTCCATTTCAAGTGTCATGGTAGCATTGTTAAAAAAGGCAGCAGACATAAATCATAAACAGTGGATGTGTTTTACGGTAAATAGGTCACGACATGCAGGGCATTGAAGAGAGAGAGATGGCTGCTGGCAGTACATGCTCCTTTCATAAAAGAGCTTTCTGTTTTCATTGCAATATTAACACACAGTGCATGTGTGTTTACACTCTCTCCCCCCCCCCCCAAAACCTCACTAAATACCTCATCTTTGAACTAACTGTTACACCTGACGATGAAAAACGAGAGGTTTCAAATATATCAAAAATATCTCATGGTGTGATCACGTGATACCAGTCCTATCTGTTCATTTGGCTGCTTCTGTTCTGCACCACAAGTTCCAACATAACAGGAAGTGTGCTAATAATAATAATAAGTTATTATTATTATTATTATTATTATTATTATTAATGTGACATTTAGCACACACAGAGGCTTTCATTCACACACAGAGAGGATATTGTTTGAGTTAATTGACCAAATGTAATAGTTGACAGGAATATGTGTGCACTTCCAGGTTGTCTGCTATTATGAGAAATGACTAAGTGTTGCAACTCTGTATTTTCTTCTGTCCATTCTGTCTTGCTTTATCATCACTTTTGACTCAATGGAATACTCTTTTTCCTGACCTTTTGGTCTCTATTGTCTCTCAGTCTGTATTCTTTAATTATTCTGATCTGTTTTACCCTTGCTTAAGCCTCGGCTTGGACTCACCCGGCTTAATTTCTCTGAACGTATCCCTCTACATCCTTCCTGCCCTTTCTCTTTGCACCTTATCTCAACTTCCCTGCAGCTCTTAAGTAACATCTGTGTCTGCACTAGATTTGCTTCTAGAAACTTAGTTTTCACTGGTAGATTTCCATCCAAGTAGTGCATTTGATGGCTCTTTTCTTGCTTGAGTTTTTTTTTAACTGTCTGCTGCCTCTAAATGCTTCTTGAGAAATAAAAACACTGCCAGAGAACTGAAACCAGTACTAAAGTAGAAATTAAAACGCAGGAATGATTTTCCTGGATGAATATTAATTCATATTAAGTCGTCACTAAATAAACTAACACACAAGCTACATTCACTACATCCGCAGTTGCCTATAAGATTGATTTACAGTATGTGTGTATGTGCCGCACACAGCAACAAATATATACAACTCCATCTGTCACTCTCCTTCAATGTATCTTTGTCACTGTCTAATTTCATTAGATGTATGGCGGACAATTACACAAGGGCTACACGCACAAACATGGCACTTGAGTAAAATGTCCTCCCCACCCCCCCACCTTCCTCGCTCTCTCCTTCACTGTTTTTCTCCAGCTGTCTCTCTCTCGCTCTCCACCCACACTCAGGCACTCAGCATAAATCAGGCTGTGTACTTGTAATGGTGATTGACTATGTGTCGTAATAGCCAGTGTATGATCGTATCTAGGAGATTATAAATGAATAGTTGAGTGTGTGAGTGCATGTGTTAGGGGGCATGTGTTTCGTTTTCATCTTTTATGGTTGGTGGGTGTATTGAATCAGGCGGGGGGGGAGGTCGGTAATGACTGATGTATTGATCCTGACACGTCTCAGCTGAACAGGTGGAACACACACACACTCTCTTGCTGCTGTGCTGAGTCAGTGATATAGTGCTTATTGGAGCGTTAAACAAACACCATCGCAGTTCCCCAATCTGTCCTATCACTCACTAAAAACACACACGCATACGCATACCCACTGACAACAAAAGGATGCGCACACTCAGTTTGCCTGTATTCTTATCTGATGATGCTAATTAAATATTGATAACAGCAAGGCAATTCTATGCTTTTCTAAAAATGAAATACTTTAATTTGTCACTTTGTAACATCTCCCATTCATACTCAATCATACTCTGGCTGGATGACATCACTTGTGATCAGTTGGATGCGGCAGGAATGACTCCTGAAACCTGGAAATGAGTAAGCAATTCTGCAGTTTCAGTTCCCCTGTCTCAAGGTCCAGAGGTTTTTTTGGTGAGATTTCTATGCTTCTAAACATTTTTAAACACAGTGACGAAGGTAACTTTGTCACTGTGGACTGACGGCTTCGGGCTTTGTATATTGCACATGTGTTTTATTTTGAAAAGGGTTCCCCCTCCCGTTTTGTCTGTTGCCCCTGATTATGTTCACCTGGTGCCCTGTGTTGTCTCCTCCCCACTCACCTGTGTCTTGTTGGGTTAATTAGTGTGGGTATTTAGGCTCTGTGTTTCCTGCTTTGTTTGGTGTGTGAGATCCTTGTGGCTGGTGACTGTGCTCACGTGAACAGCGAGATTGAGGCTGTGC
>NW_011351962.1:0-3343 GCF_000735185.1 Notothenia coriiceps | reverse complement strand
ACACACACACACACACACACACACACACACACACACACACACACACACACACACACACACACACACACACACACACACACACACACACCTGGACGGGGCGGTCTCTCCCTAACTCCCACCAAGAATATTGCCTAAATAACTTGCACATCTGATAACTGAAATAACTATTAACTTGGACACGCTACAATATCATCATTACTATTTACATTAAAACATTCCTTTGACACTTATAACATTACTTTGCAAGGTAAGCACAACCTAAATAAGTTTGTAAAAGCAGAATTTGAACACTGTTTCTGTGCTCCTACAATATTTTTGTATAATACCATTACACCCTGAGCTTACAAGTACACAATAGCGATCGGTCACTGTTTCAACTGGCATGCTGTGGCATTTAACCTCATCACCACACCGCAAACAGACAGATAGACGTGCGCGCACACACACACACACACACACACACACACACACACACACACACACACACACACACACACACACACACACACACACACACACACACACACACACACACACACACACACACACACAGGGTTGTCTTGCTGGAGATCGCGGTCGTTTACGCTGACTTGTGAGAAATCTTTCCATGTTCGATCTGTGTTCACATATTGAGAATTATAACAACATTAGCCAAGTAACAGTTCGCGCTTTAACTTACAACGACCCCTGATAGATCTCGAGAGAATGCCTATAAATATATATAGATACATTTTCATAACAAAACAATGGGGTTGCTAAGCCGTTGCTAGGCCAATTGTTGGAGTTGCGATAGCAACTAACTACCCCCTGGCGCCGCCCCTGGCTGCAGCACAGGCATTATGAGAAAATAAGAGCTTTTTTAACATTAAAGCTTATAGTATAAACATTTCTCAGTAGAAATACAAATATGGACCTTAAAATTAGCATAATTTTTCCTCTTTAATCCCTGATCTACCTTGTGTGTATTTGAAGTGAAACATGTAGTATGGATGGGACCTACCCCCTTTAAAAAAGCCCCTAATTGAATCCAGCTGCTGGAGCTTCTCTACAGGCCAAACTCCAGTTAACAATGGCTTTGTTTGTTTCATGATGTGTCCTTGTTCCAGAATGGAAAGTACTTCATCACACATTTTTCTTCTCTTCCTTATACTTTTTAAAACCTTTTTCACTAGTTGCTTTTACACCTCTTCTGTGTGTTGAAGCATATATTTTGGCCACTGAAAAACCATGCCATGTCATGGCATGACCCAGGTTTATCCACAGTTACAGTTTTGGGTCGATTGACTATTCTGCACACACTGCTGGACTCACCAGATGACTTGGAGACATACGTTTACAAATGACTTGTGTAGCAGACACATTTTGCAGTTAAAGGCCTCAGAGGTCCATGGATTTTCATTTATAGCTGACTGAAAGCTGAAATATTGGTGCTCATCATTCAGCAGTTAACCAAAAGTTACTGATATCTGTGTGAACCTCCTATTATCTTTATCATTCTTATTGCTTCAAATTTCTTCCTGAGAACAATACCTCCTTCATGGCTGTGCAGGGCAGCAGATCACATGGCTGCGAGTTTTATGCCGGTTTCTAAAATACCTGGCCCGAGCACATTCCTGAAGCATGAGGATGAGAGTGCATTTAAAATAATTTGCGTTTGTTTTCCTGCCTTGTGTCAGGCAGAACATAGCGCTGATGTCAGCTTATTTGGAGTCTCTTCATGGTAAAGGGGCTGTGAAGTGTCACGGTAACAAGCTTTGACAACTGCTGAAATACTTTTTTTCGATCTGAGCTGCAGGTTTACGTTCACAGATGAATGATAGAGTTGAGGGGGATGTTTTGATCGGTTTATGTGGAGAAAGTCACTCAAGAGTTCATATTGAATACATCTAGTTGAGGTATTAATGAGGTCAGTCTGAGGCTAATTTAAAATGAAAACACGTTGTTAAAATATTTCTTTAATAACAGCTCTGTCGTAAAGTGGAACTAAAATAATGGATGATCTGGCTTGGCAATGGTTTGATTTCTCCAGTGCCTTCAAAACCATCCAGCCCCCGCTCCTGGGAGACCTCACCTCCTGGATCCTGGACTACCTCAACAACCGTCCACCGTACGTTAGGACCCGTGAGCGTCAATCAGACACTATCATTAGTAGCGATGCACCGAATATTCGGCCGCCGAAAATTATCGGCCGAAAATGGTTAAAAAGGCCGTTTCGGCTTTCGGCCGAAAGGGTTTTAGCACCGAATGTCAGGGAACAGGGTTACGTTGGTAAGCTAACGTGTTGTTGTGATGACGTAATCAAAAGGCGGCGACAAGCACGGCGCGCGACCATGCTCGCGGCTGGCTCACAGCCAACATGTCTGCCGCTTGGAGATATTTAAAAATATCAGAGAAAGAGGCGCGGATTGCGATTTGTAAAACGTGTTCAGCTGACATTTCTCGAGGGGGTGTAACTGCAAAGACTTTCACCACTTCGGGATTACTCCACCACTTGAAATCAAAACACCCGGACAAATATGCGGAGTAAGATCAAATCACAAGCATTGACAGCGAGAGACTGTTCAGCGCTGCCTCTCATGTGCTTGATGAGAAGAGTAACAGACTTATGGCTGATAAAGCAGAGAAGCTACTGTTCATTAAAAATAACCTCCCACTTTTCCTTAATAAGTAGACAAGGCTGGCTTATCATAAGCTTATCTAGTTCTACATGTCTACTCTATACCCACTTTCCTGAACAATTTTCATTGTGAGTTATAATTCACCATCTCAGGTTATCATTAGGGGGAAATGACAGCAGCACAGTGTTCAATATATTGTACTTTCGGTATCTAAATGATACAATGTTGTTTACATTGCTCATGAGGACAGACCACCTTATTTGCAGATTCTTGAAATTGTAATTTAATTTGTAATTGATTGTGGATTTTGTATCCAGTTTTCACTTTATGTATCTTTATACAATGTTTACTACTTTGCTTATGAGGACAGACAGCCTTATTTACAGATTCTTGAAATTGAATTGTAATTTCATTTGTAAATAGTTACATTCATGGGATTTATCCAGTTTGCACATTTGTATGTATGCACTTATAGGTGCATTTGTTGTTGTTGAAGGCCTGGCTGTTACAGTCTTTATTTACACTATTTTGTTGTAGGCCTACTGGCCTAGATGTTTATGCAGTTTTAAAGCACCTTGGCTTTGTTCTGAATGCACTTTGTTGTAGTTATCCTACAGAGAAAAGAAAATGCACTTGACTTGGAATTAATGTACTGTATGCATTCAAAAGTGCTGAATAAATGTTTTATGGACCCATAATAGTGATTATTATTTAAGTTAAGTTTT
>NW_011351961.1:0-4388 GCF_000735185.1 Notothenia coriiceps | reverse complement strand
AAACTTTTAATCAAATGTCTTTTTTTCTATTAATAGCAACATAATTACTACATTGATTGGATTGGAATCCGCAAAACATAAATAAGACACCTCCAAATTAGACACCCCGACATATTTGTCTCTCTTGTTTTGAATTATTTATTTATTTATAATGTAACATTAAAATGGGAAAGAACGTTAAAGTCAACGTCTTCTTTTAACATGTGTTTAGTTAGAAGCTGATCTCTGCAACACAAAGTATGGAGGTCTATGCCACAATGTGAAAACTGTAGCCTCTAAAACATATTTTTTTAAATGTTGCTAACTAGAATTATAAGCATTTTGTTATATATACATATATGTATATTCTGAGGTTTTTTTCTATATCTTTTTTAAATCATTAATAGTGTTTTTAACACTCACTAACACAAACATTTTTAATGGCAGAGGTATCTGAAATTCCCTCTTTAAAAAAAATACAAATGTTTGACTATTATGACAACACAATAAGTTGGAATAATTAAATAAGTGTTTTATGTTATATTATTATAATCAGATTGCTGTTCTGGAAATGGATGCAAATAGACACGTTTTTAATAATAAAGGGTAAACCTAATTTGCATATTCAAACAATATCAGAACACCTTTAATGAATAAGGTGTCCTACATTTAGGAATCAACAGGAGTTTTATAGTGATATCTATTCTAACAGTTGTATTAATGCCT
Organism: Notothenia coriiceps; assembly: GCF_000735185.1. NCBI lineage: Eukaryota > Metazoa > Chordata > Actinopteri > Perciformes > Nototheniidae > Notothenia > Notothenia coriiceps. The sequence continues at coordinate 3,683 of NW_011351961.1, read as the reverse complement.
GGATGAGTTGAACATGTGTGTGTGTGTGTGTGTGTGTGTGTGTGTGTGACAGCGCTGCAGAGAGACTTCCTGCAAACCACTTTGTGTCAGATTGATTGGCAGTTTAAATGAGCGGCAGGATGCAATAAGAACCTGTTTGCTAGTCATTTGAATATCACAGCTACAGCGCTCCTTTGATCTCCCGTGGCTAATTAGGGTCTTCACACACACACACACACACACACACACACACACACACACACACACACACACACACACACACACACACACACACACACACACACACACACACACACACACACACACCTCTCTCACTCTCACTCGCCACACACTCGCTCACACACACACACACACACACACACACACACACACACACACACACACACACACACACACACACACACACACACACACCCTGATGGCTGAGATATGGATGGATGCCTGCTTGACATCTTAGGGAAAAACACAATCCAATATGTTACGCCACATGATGCTTTTGTAGCGTTTCTATTCCATTCATTGCCAAGTCTGTGGTCACAGTGGAGAGGAAACAGAGGCAGAGAGGAAAGAAAATAATTGTGTGGTGTTGGCTTTTACAAATACTGGCAAAATTAACCCAATTGCACACACAACCCTCGATGAAAAATGCGTAACAAGAATAGAAGCCTAAATGTTAAAGAGTGGTGCAGTGATGACGTATTTTATACCCGATAGTTAGCATAGCAAGGTTTCAGTATAATACAGAAATTAGTTTTGTGGCAAACCCACGTTTATGATACCTTATGTGATATGATGATAAGTTATGTTCAGCAGGATAATCTCCACATATTAACACCACTTTCTGTGTGATTTTCCAAAAACGTAAATGCAATCTGTAGAAGAAAAGAGCTAACGTAATCCAATAAACAAACGACATAACGGTTACATGGCTGACCGTCAACAACGCTAAGCTAAAGGTGGCTAATGTTCGGCATGATGATGTTTAGAAGTCTCAACAAATGTGAAAATCTTTCAAGCTTGTGCTAACCACTTATTTCAGTTGTCTAGCCAAAAACAATGACAAAAACCCATTTACTCTTCAACGAGGGAACAGGAAGTGGTAAAATGCTGACTCGTTTCCTGGTTTTAGGACTAGTTACTGCACCACTCAATCGTGAGGCTATGTCAAGAGCACGCTGCTGGTATAATGGCAAACATCAACATTGCAGTTTGTTTGCAATCTAAAAACGGATCTAAATGGAAAGTGAGGATTGGATTTTGAATTGGCACGAAAAAGGACTTCAAATGGATGCTTATGTCTAACTGTGTCTGCTCGATGTGTAGTTAGGCCTCTGTTTGATAAAGTATGGGCCATAACCGCTTTAAAAGGTAATCGTACGTCAATGTTGTGTTTTTTTTTGTAACTTGGCAAGTAATGCAAGTCAAAATAAAACTCTGAGGAGCTTTAACTGAGGCAGGGATAAAACAATATTGTGGTTGTTAGATGAGAAATTAGATGAATGGGAATGGCAGCATATGGAGCTTTTACTGCAAACCAACTGCCAGTGTGTTTTGGACCAAAGCCAGTCAACACAACCAAGATAAGAACATCTCACGTGCTTTGCTATAAAAGCTTTGTGACTTAATGTACAACTGTGTGTCAGAGCCATACTTGCCAACCCTCCCGATTTTCGCGGGAGACTCCCGATTTCATTCCCCTCTCCCGGTTTCCTCCTGGTGTCATATTTCTCCCGTATTTCTCCCGATTTCTGACTAAATCAGATTTACTCAGGACGGTTTCCACTCGGACTTTAATACAGCTACACCATTGTTTGGTTTCCATGGTAACACGTCTCTTTAGTAGCGCGCGCAACTGAAAGGCCGCGGTGGTTTTGAAATGCTCCCGATTATTCTGGATTTAAAGGCAAGATGTTGCTGAACTGCGATAAATAAACTCATGATAGCGCTGATGTGTCAAAGTGCCTCATGTGATTACTCTAGTAGCAACGCTTAGCAGTTTATTTATTCCACTAATACATAATGAGTGAACAAGGGGATTTTAATGTGGTTACTAAGGCAGTCATTCCGGGCGTCCCCTTAAGACAAACACTCATAAAACACACACTTTGTTGCTGCATCTCATGTGTATTGTGTGTATTTGAAGCCTTAGGGGATGCTAATTAGTTCATCGCGCTCACTGATCTGAAACTGATTGACTTTTTGTCTGTTCGTCAATTTGAGGCAGCTGCTCTTGTTTTTTATTTAATGAAATGAAAGGATCTAATTATCTAATAAGAGGAAGAAAAGTTACATTTACTCAAACGAGCCGTCTATTTAATACGATTTGAATGCACAGTTATGCATGTGTACAACGCTTCCTTATCTCAAGGTGATCATTATTAGTGGGTATTATGGCATTTACTCATGTACTGTATTTAAGTACAATGATGAGGTACTTTCTCTCATTCCACTTTCTACTTCTACTCCACGATCATAAACATACACATTTACAAGATAGCTTTTCCAGGACTATTTTATCCAGGCAAGTTGTGATTATATCTTTGCAAAAAATGTCCGATGATCTCTAAACAGCCACGGTTGTTTTGTGCATAACGTGGAGAGAGCGTGACATAATCCGTCACATGAGGCGGAGGAGAGGTTGATAGAAGGACACATGAACAAGAAAGGCTTAGAGAGGAATGTAAACATCAGTCTCTCTTTGAGCGTCCTACACTCCCTTTCTTCATCACGTCCTCCATTCCTGTCCGTCTGCCTTGTTCCCTCTTCTCTGACCTTCAGCAGCAGACAGTGAGGCAGACAGATGGACTCGGGGGGGTTTACAATTACAAATCCAGCTGCTTCTCTCTGTCAGGCAGCCCATTAGCAGAATCACTTTACAGAACTATATATTCAACTCCATATTCTCAAACTCTTTATTCACAGGAGGTAGAGGCTTCCATTGACTCGAGTGTTTATAATCTGATGTAGGGCTGAACGATATATCGTGTCATGGCCAGTGCTTGAATTGGAATAAAAAAGGTGCCAGTACTCTAAATCAGCAACAAGTATTTGGCACAAAGTCATAGTATATCCTATAATGCTGGTGGGTTTGTCTCTTTACTGTATATTTTAGAAAGGCTCACTGTACTTAAACAAAATGACTCAGGGTGTATCTGAGATTAGAGGGGGTGCAGTGGTAAAGTGCTATTTTTATAAGTGGGGAGTGGACCTGACACCCTCTAGTCTAGGGGGGTCCGGGGGCATGCTCCCCCGGGAACATTTTTTTTTAAAATATTGAAGTTAGATGCATCAATCTGGTGCACTTTGAGAGCAAAATGAAGAGATATATGGATACCTCTCAACATCCATAATGAAACAACTGTAAACAGATTTACTTTTTCTTTATGGATATAAAAGAAAGTAAAGCTTGACTCCTACTGGCTGGTTAAATGGACTCCTCGTCCCTGAGGCCACTACCAGTTTTTTGTGCCATTTTGCTGGATTTATTTGTCAATAGCGTTGCTGCACAAAGTGATAGCCCTCTAGTTTAAATCTACTACCCAAAAAGAAACATATGGAGATGGGTTACTATTTAAAAAAAATTGCAAATCTATTTGGGAACAGTGGGGCCGGGCCTCAAATCCTATAGGGGGGTCCCCCGGTAAGATTTTTTTTTAAATGTTGGACTTAAATGCATCAATCTG
>NW_011351960.1:0-2688 GCF_000735185.1 Notothenia coriiceps | reverse complement strand
CACCCTGGTTATTCCCATTGCCAAGTGTAGACCTCAATATACAAAAGGAGTTAAAGGAAAAGAAAGAACTACCAGTATGGCGCATAGTCCAGAATTATTTTGCAAGATATCACTCAGACTCAACAATCATATTTACAGATGGTTCCAAAGATCCAGAGACAGGGCGTGCAGGGGCAGCAGTTTATATCCCAGTGAGTAATACACATATAAAGAAAAGGGTAACAGACCATGTGTCAGTATACACCACAGAGATGTTGGCATTGGTATTGGCATTGGAATGGATAGAGGAGAAAGGAATACATAATAGTGTAATTGCATCTGACAGCTTTTCAGCATTATCGAGTATACGATCAGGTAGATCTTCATCTAGAATGGACATAATAAATGAAATATATCTAATTTTATATAAAATGCAAATCAAAGGCATAGCAACTCGTTTCATCTGGGTTCCTGCTCATGTTGGTGTGGAGGGTAATGAACAGGTGGATATTCTGGCCAAACAAACACTCAGAAGTATGAACATAGACATAGAAGTTCCACTCAGTAAAGCGGAGGTTAAAACATTCATACAGAAATATGCACCAACAACATGGCAAGATCATTGGGACCTTAGTGATACAGGAAGACATCTTTATAAATTCAAAGGTATGTGGGGGATGGAAGGAAGGTGGGGTTTAAAAGAAAGGAGGAAAATGTAATTTCTCGGATGAGAATAGGTCATACAGGTCTCAATCATACATTAAGTATAATAGGAAAGAATCCAACCGGAAAGTGTATACACTGTAGCCAGCCAGAAACTGTTGAGCATGTTTTACTGCTTTGCAGGAAATATAGTACTCAGAGAAATGTGCTTTTCCAGACATTGAAGAAAGCAAAATTCCATGACTTGTCACTATCAGGGCTGTTAGGGAAAACATCAGGCAATATATATTGTGAGATTATTACATTTCTAAAAGAAATTGATACATTTAAAATAATCCAGAGTTTTGGTTCTTTGTTTAGTTTTGTTTATTTTGTTTATTGTTTTCTGCTTAGTTTCTTGTCCACACTCCAGTCCAGTTAGTGGCGGTAATTTACCTACAAGTTGGTTTGCCAACCGCCAATAAACACGAAAGAAGAAGAAGAAGTATCACGTGTTGGGCGCGCTCTCTTCTGACCATATTTGGAAGTACAGCTTCCTACAGGTTCAACCCTCAACCTCCACCGACTGGCTGCGGCTGCAGCTGGACCCTTCTCTAGTGAGGGACGGAAGGATTGTATTTAAGAGAGGTGAGATGCAGCCAGTCAAGTAAAAGCTTAAAACATTGAATAACAGCAGAAGAAGAAGCGACATTATTCCTCTGCGTGTGAAAGATGTCCAGACTTCAGAGTCTAAAGCAGTATATCAACCAGCGGCTCACTGCGGCTGTCGAGGACATATTTGAGCACTTTGAAAGAACAATAACCGAGTATGAAGACGAGATGGACCTCCGACACCGGAAACTGTGCGAGTTGGTTTCAAGACCTGAAGTACATCTGCAGACAGAAGCAAGTAAGTTTCTGTCTCCTGTTGGAAACATGTTAAGTGATAATGCCCTCCGTGCTAAGCTAACGTTAGTATAATCCCCCCACACACAGCCTGTTAGCAGCTATGTCCGGCTTGAACCATATTACATAGCCTATTCTATCTGTGGTAAGATAACATTAGCTACACCCTCCAAACACAGCCTATAATGAGATAGCTTCTCCTTCCACATACAGCCTGTTAGCAGCTAGCTCATACCGGAAGCATGTTTACTACCAATGATATCCGTGCTAATTTACGTTAGCTAAACCCTCCACACATCCCGTTGGCAGCTAGCTTGTGATGAGCTAACGTTAGCTACATTCTCCATACACAGCTTTAGCTAAAGGGCAGTGGCGACCGGCCCATAGGGGCGCTAGGGGCGCCGCCCCACCTCTTCCCACATGTTTGATTGTCATTAAAAATTAAAAATAAATAAAAAAATATATTTCCAAAAAATATATTTTTTTTATTTGTATTTTTATTTTTAAAGAACAAGGTAAATATTATATAGTTGGTATCAGTAAAATGTATAATCTACAATAAAATCTCGTTTAAAATTGTTTTACGATGTCTAAAGTTACTGATAAGTCACATGTTTCCTGCCTGGCCGCAGCGTGTATCATTACCCTCTCTCGTCCGGGCGGTAGAAAAGAGCCCTCAGCCAGAGCAGCTGCAGCCAACAAGCTGACTGTTGCTATCTGTAAACTATGCCGCCGAAACATAATTTCAGCCAATCAGCGTCGTCAGATCTGATGCTCAAAGGGCGCCCTTTCAGCGCCCTGGCCTGTGTGTCTGTGAGTTGTTAGACTCGTATCCAAGGTGACGCTACAGTAGGGGATGGCTGCGTCTGCAGGTGTAGGCTCCGGTGCTAGTGGATCGCCGGAGCTGTAGATTAACATTTGCATGCTTATTGTAGTTGTAAGGGCAATGCCTGTGGCACCATGGAGCATATGTGTGGGCTGGACCTGTATTTTACAGCAAAGGAGTGATCAGAGGGTCGAGTTGTCGATTCTTGTTCAGTTTTCATCTTCCTCGCCCTCTCAGACTTTGAGTTGCGCGCGCTGCTAAAGAGACGCGCTACCATGGAAACCAAACAATGGTGTAGCTGTATTAAAGTCCGAGTGGAAACAGTCGTGAGTAAA
>NW_011351959.1:0-7450 GCF_000735185.1 Notothenia coriiceps | reverse complement strand
ACTAATACTCCGAAATCCTATGGAGTAAATTCCGTAATTTTTTTGTCAGGGAACCCTTGCGCAGCTTACTTCTTGGTCGGCCTACAAAAATATAGTCATCCCAGCACCACTCTATTAAACGCCATATTATGTTCCAAACCACATCAAGGATTATTTCTGAAACAGTATGGAGCTCAAATACTTTCTCTCTCGCAGGTTTACCACAAGGTGAGTACATTTTATTTCCTGTTTCTTTACACATACTCTCTCCAGTACAGCTTAGCTCTGGGTGTTAGCATGCTTGCTAATGTAAACACAGACCATATTACTTCCAAAACACGTTGCGCATTTCTGATGCACATAGCTTGACATGTTCTTTATTCAGTGTTTACCGCTAGAACAGTACCATTATATGTATTATATTTATAACAACTTTACTCGGGCCGAAGTAAACGGCCGAAACGTTGCCAGGAGTTCAATGTAAAGCCAGCCCACATTTTAGACGTCAAGACCGCAGCAAATCTGGATCAGCTCCATTGTACCCCCGTTTTTATAGATGTGGGTAAGGAGGAAAAGAGAGAGGGTTGTATTTTCTGACACTTTGTGAGACTCCCTTCACACCGGGGAGAGATATTTAATATTTAAGTATAAAAAGACATCAAAAAGTGCATTTTGCATAATAAATCAAGTTAACATTAACAATTTTTAGAAAAAAAGAGAAAGTTTTCAGAACAAATATCCTGTTAGCTTGCACTCTACAAGTAAGATCCCTGCAGAAATCATAATGACCCTGATGGACTGCACGGACAATAACCTCACTGTTTCATGACATTTTTTTATTTTGTGCTTGGTGTCTTCAATCTCTCTTTATTTGATTTTCCATCTAGCCGTTTCCACACCCCAGGATTGCCATGAGTACATGAGAACTGTAACAGATAGAGTTAGCAGCTTTGCAGAGTAGTCCTACCGTCTGATATAAAACACATATCAGGCCACATATTAATGTCTCACTAAAGGTCAGATGACTATTTAAGTGATTTATGCCAACTTGATTCATGATTTAATATAACAAATGTGTGCAGCCCTAATATTGTATTTTGTAATGTTTGTAATTTCTTAAGTCTAACACAGAAAAAAATTAAATAACTTTGCATTGTGTTTGCCTTAAAAAGGTCAGTGAGGAATTGGTCCAAAGTGATTTACCATAAAACACAAACTCCAGTAAGACTAGCACTATAATACAGTCATTCTGAAACTCTGAATATTAAAACTGAGAACTGAAACTTGTCAGCCAAGTTCCAACCCAATGGCTGTAAACAAACCATGTATGTATCTTTCTATATATACAGTATATGGCCTGCATGTGTTTGCATAACACTCATGTGTCTGTCCGAAGAGCAAGACTGGTACACCCGTAGGGCAAACATTACGCTTACATGTTGACACAGTAAGTACGTGATGATGATATGTAGCATGAACTCAATAATGTTTTCTTTATGATACCATAACCTTTTTACATGTCTGCACATCATCAAAATTTCTCACAAAACCCATCAAGTCTGGTAGATGAAAATAATTGGTTGTAAATTCTTAACAAACCTTTTAGACCAGTGGTCACCAACCTTTTTAAGCCGAAGATCGCAGACCTCGGCCTAGGTGAAAGGCGAGATCTACCTATTGCAGAATTGAGTGAAAAAGACGGCCCAGGCAATGCTTCCAATTTGAGGCCTTTTATATAGGCTAATTGCATCTGAATTACTGTTACAATGAAGGCTCCATAATCAGCTCACGGCATATAGGCAGGGGTAAAGTGCTATTGGATGCTCCTCCGGGAAGATTTTTTTTAAAATATTGAAATTGAAAGCATCAATCTGGTGCACTTTGAGAGCAACATGAAGAGTTCTATGGATANCGGCACCCAGACCCCACGCAGCATTCTCATCTGTTTGTCTTTACTGGTGTAATTTTCTGGTTGCTAACAAACGCCATTGTAACACATAATCACTGATGTAACATCAGTGATTATGTGTTACAATGGCGTTTGTTAGCAACCAGAAAATTACACCAGTAAAGACAAACAGATGAGAATGCTGCGTGGGGTCTGGGTGCCGTGTTGGCGTGACGTTGCGCGGCTCGCTGCTGCGGACAGTGTGAGCTGGGTTCATTTCCTGCTTGCTGCGTGGGGTCTGCGAGACAGCGAGACATCGCGAATGGACGCGGGAAGGGGAGGATGCTGAGGGGGCTGCAGCACCCTAATCTGCGAGGCTCCACTAGCACCCGCAACTTTTCTGTGTTAGAGTTTTACTCGCTATAGGGTGTACTTTGAGGGTTTTTGACTCTGCAGACCGTTTAAATCCATACAAATCTTCATAACACACAAGGGGACGGGTAATAACCGGAAAAGCATGACATGGGACCTTTAATATTCAGAATTTCAGAATTACTGTATCATAGTGCTAATCTAACTGGAAAAAATAACATTATCTAATGATTTTAATTTTAAACTAGCTAAATTCTGGTATAATAATTACATTTTTACTTACTTTTGAATTAGGTATTCGCTTGGAGTTTAAAAAAGGCTATGTGCTATATATTTGAATTGGGGGAATAAGATAAAAGAGCTTCCTGTAGGAACTTGAAGGTTGCTCAAAGCTATTGGCACCCATTAGGTTCATTTAGCCATACGGACCGAGATAACAGCCTGGAGTCTGGAAAATTATTATTATCTTCTAAATTATTGTATACTGATGTTGCACCCTTTAAAGGAACCTTGCATTTGCCAACTGTTTCTATTTTTAATCAAGGATGGCCCTTTATTTTTCTGTGTAGTTCCATGATGAGCACATCCACAGTGCTGTGAATTACATTTCTGATTTTTAATGTTTCAGTTAATACACCCTATGGCGTATGATATTTCTATATCCCATCCTCTCTCTACCTTATACATTACTGTTTTCTTTAAATTCAAGAGCTGACGGAAAGCTTAGCGGGATTAGCTCTCTTTTGTTCTCCTGCCTTAACCTTTTAGCTGAATGTTGTGAAAGAAGCAGCAGCAGAAGAGCAATAAAAGGTGCTCAGAATTTTGAGGAGTCTTTTTCTCAATTTTCTCTGCTCTGCTCTTTCGCATCTTTAAAGTTGGCCTGTTATTGTGCAATGTATCCCCTCTCTCCCCTCTGGAACAACTTCATTACCAGTGGCAAACACTCAGAATACATGTTACGTAAGATGATTTTGCGTAGGCCTTGGGCCAGTGACTGGACCTCCGCCAGCCCAACTGAGGCCTGAGGCCTGTTTGGGAAAGGGCTTTTCCTTGTCATCTCTGCTTACTGTTACCGGAAGGAAGAGCCAAAAATGGGCATTGGATATGGAGCACTAGAGAGCCTGTAACAGTGCACCCAAGCACTGGCAGGGACTGTGGAGTTAAGAGGATTCTGTGCTGAGACCTGAAATGCCGAGAGCCGCATTTGTCAGAAGCTTACGTCAGAGGCGGGGGCGGGTTCTACATGAGCAACAACAGTTTGTGGCAAATACGACGAAGAGCAGAACGTTGTAGCGGAAGCTTCCTGCTGAGATTGAAAATTGGCTACGCAATCACACATGATACAAACCTCGCTGAACATTATCAGGCATACGTGTGACACATTATTTATTATTCACAATACTAACCACCAGTTACTTTGAACAGCAGCATACCACTCTTGACCATTGGCATTTTTTTGTTTTCATGCTGGGTATCAGGTTTATTGAATACATACACAAGTTGTCAGGTCAGAATATCAGAAGATATATGATAGTACAATTCCCCATCTATACATATGCTGGTAAAAAATGGCTAGTGCCACATTGATAGCAATGAGTACCTACTCATTCCTATGTTGAAAATTAAATATGACATACCTGATTCTGCGACTGCATTCTTCCTTTTAACATCCCAAATTATTACTGGGCTACTCCAGACATTTAAAAATAATTACAGCGTATTCTAAAAGGAATAAAAACAGACCTCTATTACTAGAGGTCTGTTTGATTGTCAAAGCTGATTAGTGGCTTGTCACTAAAGTGAGCCTTGGCTAACTTCAGGGCTAACACCAGTCACTTTCATCAACAGACAAGACATGATATATTGGCTTAAGAAGTTGTAGCATTTTTTCAGACAGATTAATTGCACACACACTGACATTGCAATATTATTTTTGAGAAATATATGAAATTATCAAACACTTCCTGCATTTAACTTTTAAAATCAATCTGGTGCACTTTCAGAAAAGAATTAAGAGGCGATATAGACAATGTTGTACTCTTGTAAACAATTGTGTTCTCTAGTAAACAAATTTAATAATACAAAAATTGGTTATGAATGGTGACAACATGGCAACATTTCTGATATGCAGCTGAGTTTTCTACAAGCAGACCAAGCTCACAGCGTCAATATCGCAGGCAATCATGTTCACTTAATTGTCGCACGCCAAAATCGTTTTTGTGATTTACTGTATATCCCATTAAATGCAGCCCTACCACAAAATGTTTATTACTGTTTTATGTTTTAATATTGGGATCTCCGTCAAATGTCCACATTCATGCAGCTCTGCTTTTGCATGTATTGTATGATGTTTTGACTGATTTAGATCAGAACACTTATTTGCAATTGCAATAATGTCTATGTAAAAAAAAATATATATTCTTATAAATGTCCCTATACTTATTTTTTAAGGTCATAATACCTTCCTATGTATGTCACTTAGTCGTACTTAAATTGCTGCTACTCATTTTTTAGCCATGGTTGTGTACTTATTTGCATCTCATTTTTATTTTATTACTAATGTCTGCTGTTCTTTTTTATTATTTTTTGCCATTTTTGCTGTAACACTGTCAATTTCCTCGCTGTGGGACTGATAAAGGAATTCTGATTCTGAACTATGAAAATTATAATTGGCCCAAATTGTCCTTAATGATAAGTCAATGAAAGGGATTTTTTACATGGCTGGGTGGACAGACTGATGGACTGATAGCTTGACATGAAGGATCAGGTGTCGCTCTCTGAGATTTGGACACATCTTGTCCATGACCTGAGGAGTCCCAGGCTTAGCTTAAGTTGCCCGTGGCCCTGCCATCAAAGCTGGAGCTGTCCACAACCCTCCCAGAATGCGCTGGTGGATGAGGCACTGAAAAGACTCTTTAAAGTGGTTCATCTCTCATTCTGAAGGGTCTGTCGAGCCCTGATAGCCTATCACACCTCTGAAGGCTCCTAAATTCCTCTCTGCAGGGCACTGATGGATTCCCCAAGTGGAAAACCATGACTTACTGGTTACCTGGAAGATAGAGAGATTATTTTAACCTGAATAGCTTTCAGTTATAGCTCTCTCAGTCTTGCCATTTCTCTTCATCGCCCCAGCTAAAAAGTGTGTTTCTCTCTAACCCTCAGCACCAGTATGTTCTAGAATGTAGAACTGAACTTCCCTAAACAAAGTAAACATGCCGCTAACACATTTTTAGGTAGGAAAAACACATGATTAGATAAGCAGCAAACATTTCAAGAAATATATATTAAAAAAAACAACTTTTTTTGTTGGTTTGCCTAAAAAAAATATATATCTAAGTCATAAAATAGTCATCATTGATTTAAAAATAGGATGAGAAAGGAAACTGTATTGTAATCTGTACATGGACCTTTATCTTCTTTTAGCCCTGGAAATGGGTGTATGTACACATATATACAGTATGTACGTGTGTATATATTTGTATATGTATATATTCATACACACATGTAAACCTACCTCCGACGTTTGCAGTTAAAATGACGTAATCCATTATTTGGGTCCCTGACCAAAGAGACTGAAAGTGTATGACTAACTTATCTGTATTAGTATTGCATTTGTAGAATTCAAATATAAAAATATGTAGATATAGAGGTGGGAAGTAGGGTGATGGAATTGGCTTAAACTTGCTCCCAAAGTTAAAATAGTCTGTCTTTCATGCACAGTTAGTCCTCCTCCACACAGCCATAATGTGCTTCTGGGCAAGGCCTGCTTGGTAGTTGTTGAGTAGACCACTAATCTGTGTACTGTCAGGACAACTTAGGCCACACATCACACTTGTGTCGCCTCTGGCCATAGGCATATACCATAAACTTTATCCTTATACAATCCATACAGAAGAGCAACCTCAGTGAACTTCTTCCTGGTCCTATGATCAATCCTGGCCCGGTATAGTCCTGTAAAAAATAATTTGACCTTTCTCACTCAGTGAAAAAATGAATCATAACTCATACTGTCATGGTCGGAAAATAAGACACTGACACGACCAGAGACAAGACAGAGTACTACAGATTGTATGTGTAGGAAAGAGGTGCACTTACGGAGAGGGTGACATCGACGTGCCATGAGAATTTCAGAATGACGGCATATCTTAAAGAGGACGATAGGACAGAAACTGAGTTTTTCTTACTGAAACCGTGTGTTTTTTTACCTATCCACCCGGCCTTCTCCCTACATGGACTCTCTGGATTGCAGCCCATCAGGTCCTGACTCATGATTGTGTGCATTACTTTCAATTGTGTTATGAACGTTGTATACAAATTAAAGTACAATACTTTTTGTAGGGGAGGGGGGGTGGGGTGGAGAGCACACTTGTGAACTGTCAACGGGGGGAGAGCACGCTCGTGCCGGAACCTCGCTGCGGGGAAACTTTGGCGCTGTTCCGATTTTGGTCTAATCTGTCAAAATGACAGACTGCTTTCAGATTTTTCTGTCATTGGTAAAATAAATCCGTCATAGAAGGAAAATATTCGGTTAACACGACCACTGGTAGTGGAGTAAATGTACACCATTGACCTCTGAACTGTAGTGGAATAGAAGTACAAAGTAGCATAAAATGGAAATACTCAATTAAAGTACAAGTATCTCCAAAGTGTGCTTAAGTACAGTACTTGAGTAAATGTACTTAGGCCCCGGCCACACGAGGACGCATACGGCTAAACGCATAGGATTAACGCAAACACAATCGCAAAAAAGCTTCTGTCCACACGCAATGTTCACCGGATAATGTCTGTCCACACGAGACAGCTCCGCTTAGCTCCAACCGCTGGAGAAGCTGCAGTACATATGCAGGAGCCTGTACGTGGCGCTGTAACTTCCTCCACAAAAGCAGCGAAGAAGCATGGTTGTCATGGTTGCCCTTCTGTTTATTCTCCGCGGTGGGGGCCGAGGGAACCGGGCAGAGTTTTTCGCCAGTCAACGTGTGTTAAAGTTTAAATCTTCCGGACAAAATTATAAAAGTGCCGGTCAAAGGTCTTCTTTGTTATTTATTGAGCTTTATAACAAATGAATAACGAATCTATATAATATAATAATATAATACATGGAGCCTCTCTTTTTCCTCCCTCTCTTCGGACAGCGTCAGTGTCTGTCTCAAGCAGCAGCTGATCCAGTAATGAGTGACCCGGCCGACAGTAAAAATAAACATATTTATAACT
>NW_011351958.1:0-2652 GCF_000735185.1 Notothenia coriiceps | reverse complement strand
GCAACACGCTGGACTACAACACCACCATCCTGGCCCAGGAGCAGGTCAGACCCTCACCACTGGTTCAGCTCTGAAGGCATTGTTGCTTTGTGACAGGAGGGGCGGGCAGACACACACGCACACAAACACACACACACGCACGGACAGACGGATATTGTGGTCTAAGGGTGCATTCACACCTAATAGTCAGTTTTCTGGTGCACACCAGACCACAGTTTGTTATATTGTTTCATTTTTCAGAAGGTTTGGTTTGCGTTCACACAGGCAAAACTCAAACGGACTATAAACTTTAAACACTAGTCATGTGAACGGAAATGCTGTTCAACCATTGGTCAGACATTAAGGGGGTAAAAACGCAAATCCCGGCAATTTCTACCGGAGCCTCCGCCATGGAGCATCGGCACTTTCGGCAGGTTATTCTCATGCTGCTGTTAATCTGGAGATCAACAGACACTAGCGGCCCGCGCATATGATTATATAATCAGACAACGTCCGTTAAGAAACATAATAACACATATAATGAGAGACGTTCTGCAGTAAGGAGGGGCGTTTCACCGACGACAGGTGTTCTTACTTTTATGCAGCTGACGGAGAATTTTGACTTTACACAACACTGTTCAACACTTCATTCTGCTTCACTCTTGAACTAAACAACAGCGGATGTCTTGAAAGACTCTTTCGCTAAAGATCTTGAAGATATCTGCGTTCTTGTGACACGTAAATACTACGCTTCCTATGTTTTGGTGCGGACTGCATTCACACAAGCAATGAACCGCTCCAGAATTCGCAAGCAAGCGCTCCGAGACCACCTATTTTAGCGGACCAGAGTCCGATTGTTTAGTTCACTTAAGAGGTCTCGGATTATGTTCACACCGACCCAAATGAATCGCACCAAGCGGCTAAACGCACCAGGGTTAGATTCAACCGGACTATACAAGGCAGGTGTGAATGCACCCTAATTTAAAGCTCAGGGAAACACAGGGATGGTCCTCTGATAGACTTCATTCACAGCCTACAATATATAACTATATGGTTCTGTCCATGGCAGCAAACCAGGATATGACAAATTGAACACACAGAGTGCCAATCAAACAGACGAGGAGTAGGTAGCACTGAAATGGCAGAAGACATCTGATGGACAAAAGATTCTACTTTTTATATGAAAGTCTTCAGGTTATATGGGAAGTGCTGTCACTGCGGATACCAATGAGAATCAACATCCTCTAACCGGACTACAAATAAGAACGTTGACGATCCTGCGTAACCTAGACTTATATTGTTGTACTTCCAATGCCAACAACAAATTATCACTTCTCAAAGATACTTGCAATTGGCAACTACAATGTTTTAAAGATTGGTCAAGAAGAACACAGGGTAATGCTAGAAAAAAGATTGTGATTACGACAGAGATGGAGTACTCAAGTCCTTGACTCGGGCTCGAGTAGGACTCGAGTGCCGATTTTCGGGACTCGTGACTCGACTCGGACTCGCGACTCGACTCGGACTCACGCACTGATCGACGCGACCCGGACTTGGACTCGTGAATTCTCGCATACGCTGACTTGGACTCGGGCTCGGACTCGTGAATTTTTCCCCCCACGATGAGTCGGACTCGACTTGTACATTGACGCTCTGACTTGGACACGGACACGGACTCGTGAATTTCCCCCCCCACGATGATTCGGACTCGAATTGTACATTGACGCTCTGACTTGGACTCGGACTCGGACTTGAGCAAGTTTTCTCTGGATTCTGATGTCCTCTATCGTGGCGTTCCCGCTATTCCAGTCTAGAGATGTCTAGATCAGTGTTGGGTGTAACGCGTTACAAAAGTAACGGAGTTACAGTAATATATTACTTTCTATGAAATGTGTGTAATATATTACCCATTACAATGCTCAGTAATGCAGTTACAACACATTTTAACCCGAAATTAAATGGTGTTTTGTTTTTTAAGAATGTACTAACATAGCGAGACATTCCGACACCAGACAAATTGTGCGGGTAGATTAGTAAACCAGGTGTGTTTACCCTTCAGGCTTCGCGTCGGGATCTTCGGGGCAGTTGAATGTTATGCACCCTCTATTAAAAAAACAGAACGGAGCGAAAAATACTAACAACAATTTATGTCAGGTGCGCGTGAACTGCTCCGCTGCGCGTGCATCATTTCCAAAGTGCTTCCAAAGCAGTGATACACATCTGTGGATAGTCATTTATACGAACATGGTTAAAGCAACCATCACTAAACGCGTGCAACACTGCATCTACTGCAGGCAGTAGCAACAGGTCAGATGGGGACATCACGTTACCCTCCATTGTGGACACTAGCTTACTCCCGCCTGACTCGCCGCCCTCAACCCCGGAGCAGCAGTCTTCGTCGCCCGAAACTACGCAGCCCCTCTGCGGCCCGCAGGTGCCAGGATACCACGACAAAACAGAGCCTGCCCAGGTATATCTAAACAAGTACCCGCCTGTACAGTGGGGTTAGGCGGTCATTTTGCAGCTCGTAGTATAAAAATAGACAATGGATCAATATGCATGTGAAAATAGAGCCATATTCTGCCATGCCTGTATAAATGTTGGGTCAAAAATAATGCATACAATAGCACAGATGTCTTCACCACGAATGGCTACAAAAAGATCTCATATCCC
>NW_011351957.1:0-2936 GCF_000735185.1 Notothenia coriiceps | reverse complement strand
CAGACCTGCACAACGGTCAGGAGGAATTTTGGACCATTCCTCTTTACAGAACTGTTTCAGTTCAGCAATATTCTTGGGATGTCTGGTGTGAATCGCTCTCTTGAGGTCATGCCACAGCATCTCAATTGGGTTGAGGTCAGGACTCTGACTGGGCCACTCCAGAAGGCGTATTTTCTTCTGTTGAAGCCATTCTGTTGTTGATTTACTTCTGTGCTTTGGGTCGTTGTCCTGTTGCATCACCCATCTTCTGTTGAGCTTCAATTGGTGGACAGATGGCCTTAAGTTCTCCAGCAAAATGTCTTGATAAACTTGAGAATTCATTTTTCCGTCGATGATGGCAATCTGTCCAGGCCCTGAGGCAGCAAAGCAGCCCCAAACCATGATGCTCCCTCCACCATACTTCACAGTTGGGATGAGGTTTTGATGTTGGTGTGCTGTGCCTTTTTTTCTCCACACATAGCGTTGTGTGTTCCTTCCAAACAACTCAACTTTGGTTTCATCTGTCCACAGAATATGTTGCCAGTAGTGCTGTGGAACATCCAGGTGCGCTTTTGCAAACTTCAAACGTGCAGCAATGTTTTTTCTGGACAGCAGTGGCTTCCTCCATTTTATGACCAACTTATGCAGAAATCCAGGTAATTCCAAAGGGTTCACATACTTTTTCTTGCAACTGTACAGTATGGCATTGGCGGCCTCTGCCTTTATTTATATGTTCTTCAAATGTGCAAAAACAGTATACAGTTCAAATGGTTAAATTGGTTATACTGTAGCATAAAAAGCAATTATCCTTATGCAGTTGTATTGCTTTTGTAAGTATAATTTCACATAGTTCCATATTGGCTGTGAATCCATTGTGCATTAGTTTGACACCTTTTTTGTGACTGTACTGTAGCATCTGAAAAAAAAATGTCCCCGGTAATTAGGTTAACAAAGGAGTTTTTTGTTTTATTTTCGCTTAATATCCTGACTGCACAAAGTGCCTTTTGAAGGCAGGCACCAAGCCAATAGATTTTTGAAATAATCAGTGAGAAATATGCAAAGACGCACAATGTCACATTACAGCTGCGAGGGGGTAGGATAAGCAACTCTCAGACAGCATTATTAGAGCGCCAGTTGAGACAAAAGGGAATGGAGAAAAACGACATACCCTCAGGTACATTGTTGCATGGTTGCTCATTAAACTTGCATTGTTTGAAGTGTTTAGCTACTCAGCTTGTTGACACAGAGGTGTCGCGCGATGCATATGAGGCAAACAAGTTCTGCTGCCAAGCCTGAGCATGAGAGCCTATATGGGCACAGTAATGAGCCTGGAGAAAATGTAAAGCAGGGGGTAGATGAAACAGAATCTGTGATCCATCAGCTGTTCAACTTCATGGATTTCTAACAGCTCTTGTGAGCCGCAGTGAAAAAGCTGATTGAGGCTGAGGCGGGGGCATGGCGGTGGCTGCGGGAGGAGATGGGGTATCAGATGGGGGGGAGCTCAGGGATTTTCACACAGCACACGTCTGAAATATTCAATTTAGCACAGATCAACAGTTGCCTTTTTCAAGCTCAGATTGAATTATCCTATATGACAACGCCATTATGTTGAGGATTATTACATGCTCTCCAGGAGATTTGGTTTATTCATCTTGCCTATTGTTGACAATGACTGGAGCACTCCCTGGAGAGCAGCCCAGAGAATTGATTTCTGACAATCCATGATTCACCTCTTTGAGTCCCCCCACTCTTCTCTGACACTCCTGCAAATCAAGTTAAAGGCAGAGGCTGACAGCTCCTCGCATCACACTCCATATAAACAGCCATTATTTCTTCAGAAAGCTCTTTTTGTCTTGCACGGGGGCTTCAAAGCCACCGCATCCCCCGTTAAGATGAGCCATTGTTTGGAAGGCACACGGTGGGACTTTGATGCCGGGTACTGTCGCACGCAATGTGGAAGAAGAGATGTACAGCGGGAGGAGCAGGTTACTTTCTGTAAAGCCAGATTAGTCTGAGTTCTCGCTGTTCTGCATCCCCAGTGACAGTGCAAAGCAGAGAACAACCTCCAAGAGTAAGGTCATACAGTCACTTTAGGTGAAGTAGGCCTAAGTATCAGTCATAGACAAATATTGAACATGTGCTTTCCTTTTGCCAATTTCAATTTATTTGCAAACCACAAGTAAGTAAGTGAGTAAAACGTTATTTATAGAGCACTCTTCTCAACACGAATGTACAAAGTGCTTTACAGTTTACAGCATAGTCGCGGGAAATAGGGGTGCTGCAGCACTATTTAGAAGAAATGTGTACAGTACTACTTGAGCCAGGAAATAATTAGCTTAGCGTAGCTTAGCATGAAGACTTGAAGCATGGGCATAAAGCTAGCTTGACTCTATCAAGGTAAAATAAGACTAGAAGTCTACATCATTTCTGTCGGGCTGATACAGCATTGCTACACAGCAAAATATTAGTGTTAATTTAACTCTTATAGAGTTAAAATCAACACTTACTTGGTGTTTATATAATCCTCACCAATTGGGAGTTAAAATTACACTTTGGAAAGTGTTAATATTTTAACTCTTTAATAGTGTTAATTATCTAACACTGACAGTGTTGTTTTATAACCATTTTTAACACTAAATGGTGTTATTGCTTTACACTGGGAGTGTTGATTTATATAATTTAGAAAGTTGTTCAATTACACAGGAAAGTGTATTTTTAACACTAAATTGTGTTATTCCCCTGCACTGTGAGCGTTAATTTTGAACCTTCAGTGTTTTATATCTGAAATGGGTATTATTTTACAATATTAATCTATGCACTGTACACACAAATAATTGTTACTATAAGAAAAACACAATCTCTATAGGTTAAATCCATTAGCTCTATTTACATTTAGATACATTTGTTGACTTCCACAAGACTTAAGAATATTTAATAAATCATTACAAACTCTCAAT
>NW_011351956.1:0-2210 GCF_000735185.1 Notothenia coriiceps | reverse complement strand
AAATATTGAAGTTGAAAGCATCAATCTGGTGCACTTTGAGAGCAACATGAAGAGATCTATGGATACATCTCTCAACACCTATATGAAACAGAACTGTAAACAGATTTACTTTTTCTTTATGGATATTTTACAAATCACCCTTTTAAACTTTATTCTTTTTTTATGTCATATAGTATTTCATACCTGTTTTTAATTTATTCTCTTATTTTTTCATAACTATAATGATCATATAAACGTGTGCCTCGGAAATAATTGTTTACATTAATGGTGACCAAAACGTTTGAGACCCACTGAGATAACACTGAGAGAGTCCTTTAGGTCACTGAGTCTCTCAGTCTGACAGGAGAGGACTCTCCTCCACTTTGTTGTTGGAAAAACTCCTTATATCCGTTAGCGTAGCTCGCTAGCACCAGAAGCTAACAACAACAATCTCTGGTACCGGTGCGCTCTCTCTCTCTCTCTCGCTGGCGCACGCACACAAAATGGCTCGTTCCAAACACACACAGAGCCAAGCTTTAATGAAACACAGAGACCCAGACGTAATAGTACTGTATGATATTATTTTCGAATCAATAATTTAAAAAAAAAAAAAATTAAATATTTAAAAAAAAAAAAAATGTATAACCATTTTTCCTCCTGGTCTCTCGCGCCCCCCCTGTCATGCCTCTGCGCCCCCCTGGGGGGGCGCGCCCCCCACTTTGAGAACCACTGATATAATGTGACATATTTTGCTTAATATTTGCAGTACAAAAACAATCCTGTTATCATTAGAAAGCTAGGAATCTCCTCTTTCCAACAGTGTATACAACTCAAAATGTGTCTTCGGGTCAATGCCACTGATTTCGATGGAGCAGGTCACATATGTCAATTATCAGATGAGCACAATCCATTTAACAAACATTGAACATGGTATTTTGCCCCTGGAGGTTTAGGACCCAGGAGCAGATGCAAACCTTGCCCAGTTTATAACTCGGCCATGTTCATGTTCATAATGTTTGTACATTTCGATCTATTGAGATAGTGGTGCATTGTGGGTACACAGTGCAGTCAATGTTGCTGACAGATACTGTACTGGAGGTGTTGCTTCAATTCAGAAAACCTCTGTTGGTAGTACGTTTGGAATTTTCTTTTGAGTCTTTGCATATAATTCACTGAAGGAAAATTAAAGTGCTACATGTTTTTCATGAAATGACAATATGCCTGTTTTTGTATGAAGATAACATTCGATGAGTCAGATATTTTCAATAGAAAATGATTAAAATAAGAAAATAGTTGTTTTGATGTGAACGATGTGTTACATGTGTTTAATCCAGGTCTTGTTGGAGATCAAATGAAAAAGAAGGGAGTTGTAGGGGACAAGGTAAGATCAGGAACACTACAATTATTAGCATTAATTGTAATATTGTCTGCCATGGACAGTGCACCACAACTTTCCTGTGCTCATGTTGACTCTGTGTGTGCAGATGGTGGAGATTATCTTCCAGTTTGCAGAGCATGCTCTGAAGAAGTGTCCAGAACATGGCAAGATACAAGTGATGGAGCAACACTTCCACGTAAGCTAACCTCCTTACAGCACAACTCACAGTGTCTGCACAGCGGGGCCAATACAGGGAAGGCATATCCCCAACATATCTATATGTTTATTTACCTTCATTTAAGAGGAACCTTGAACAGTTTAAAACATTATTGTAGCAATCCAATGGACTGCATTCCAGATTATAGCTTTTAACTCATTCATATCTGTAGTCCCTTCACTGGACAGATCAAAGTAAGCAAACGGAAGAGAGTAAAGACGCACAGTAAAACTAAAGATACAGAGATCCCAGCTAGAAATGTTTGGCTCTAAAAATATTCTGAGAATGTTACCATTCATTGTTCTAGGAATGTTTTCAGAGGGAAGTTTTATTTTGGTTCCCAGAATGTTCTTCTGAAAGGTAGGATAACGTTCTCTAAAAATTCACATTCTTAAAATGTTTGGTGATAACCTTCTTAAGATTTTTTTGATAACCTTCTTAAGATGTTTTTGATAACATTGTTAGAACATTGTGTCCTACTATTCTTAAAACGTTTTCAGCTGGAAGTTTTATTTTGGGTCCCAGAATGTTCTTCTGAAAGGTAGGATAACGTTCTCTAAAAGAATTCTTAAAATGTTTGGTGATAACATTGTTAGAACATTATGCCCTCCTATTCTTAAAACGTTTTCAGCAGGA
>NW_011351955.1:0-2254 GCF_000735185.1 Notothenia coriiceps | reverse complement strand
GGAAGATATTTTCGTTTGGATTACTGGTCTGGGGGAAGCTCGCGAGTGTGTGTGTGTATACGTGTGTGTGTGTGTATTTTTGCGTTTGTGTGTATTGTGTTTGTTTCCCGGGAAAAACCCTCATGAGAAACACCGGTTGTTGTTATGCCTGCTGTGACGTCAAGTTACTCCGTTCTCCGCTTGTTATGCCGTTACAAGCTTCAAACCTGTATTTATCATCTGAATTTCCCGAAACAAGTTTAATATTCTGAAAGTCAAGACTTTGTTTATTTGAAATCAGATGAAAACAAACTGTAACGGACCCTGCCGTGTTATGATTACTATACGCCTTGCATTCATAAATTCAGCCGGAGGGAGGGGGAGCGGCGCTGCGGAACAGCAGAGTGAGAGCTGTCATCTTCCCTTTACGAGCTTCAAAAATGTATTTATCGTGTGAATTTGGAAATAAAAGTTTCATATTCTGAAAGCCAAGACTTTGTTTATTTAAAATCAAATAAAACACCAGAACCCCGAAAAACTATTTTTTTTACGCAAATCCACGTTTATTTTGAAATGAGCCGTTTCGACTTCCAACTGATTTCGATAGAGCGGGTCACATATAATAAGTAAATAAATACCATTCTACTTGGTTAGCATTTTAAAATACTTTTTATCTTTCTTTCAGAGATATTTTAAAACCAATGTTGCCTTTTAGTTTTGGCTGAAACGTGTGTCTTTTTGGTTTCAACACGTGTTAAGACTTTTAAAGATCCGCTGTAACCCTTTATGAGATTTTGACGCCTGGACAGAAACTCACCGTGGTCGCTGAAGCGCCGCTGCTTCTGATTGGTCGATGTGTTGCGAGAGTGTGCGGGCGACTGACTGGAGCCGTTGAGGTCGCTGCTGGGCCGTGACCTCTGGAGCAGGTTACTGGACAGAGTATCACCGCCTTCAGACTGAGAGAGACACAGCAGAGGATTCTGGGTAAAAGCCCTGCTCAGTTACAGACAGAGTGCTTAGAAGGTCGATTTTTCTTCCTTTGATTTTTAACAGGGACAGTGCACATCAATCAACATTTCTGTAACACTGTTGTTATTGTAACATTTCTATTTTTCATCTGTAGTCCCTGGACAGATGTTGGAAGTCAACCTAAAGACACATTTCATGTTTAAACAAGTAAATACAATCAAATAAAAACATGCAACATACAGTACTGGATGAAGTTAGGCTTACTTCTAGTGTTTGTGCTAACCTAGCCTTAACAGAAATGTATCTAAATTGTATCCAAAATCTAAGTGATGACCAAAATGTGAGATTCTTGAGCAACCAGGAAGATTTGACTAAATGTAAAACGGTTTATTGAACAAACCTCTGCAGTTTTCCTCCCCAGCAGCAGGTATATCGCCGTCATCTCATTGTATTTCTGACCTTCCAGCGCCTTCTTCACTTCCTCCTGAGAGAAGCCCATCGTCCCCATCAGCTCTGATTGGTCAGAAAACACAAAGGAAGATTTTATTAATAATTCCCATCATCACCATCTAAG
The DNA here is from genome assembly GCF_000735185.1 of Notothenia coriiceps. NCBI lineage: Eukaryota > Metazoa > Chordata > Actinopteri > Perciformes > Nototheniidae > Notothenia > Notothenia coriiceps. The sequence continues at coordinate 732 of NW_011351955.1, read as the reverse complement.
TTAAAGGTGTTAGCATGCTCAAATTAGCATATTTTAACAGAGTTCAAGAGCTCATAATTGGGTCAAAAACCAGTCGTGAACACGTTTAAATGTTGAGAAGTTGATGGCACTACATGAAAAACCAGAAGATCATTAAAGTTATTACAGCTCATCCTGAGGGGGAATATTGTCTTCCTCACAATCCACATTTTGTTGAGATATTGCAGTCAACCAAAAGACATTGACAGCTCTAATGGCAGATACAGCAATACATGAACTGTTGTGAGTTGTGATTGGTCCGTTTCTGTGCAATTCAATGACAACATATGTACGCAATGTAGTATATTAAGTTGAATAAATTAGATACTTAAATATATCAAATTCCATCGATTGGCTGCCTCCAGATAATAGAGTAACATGATCAAACAAAGAGGATTATGGGACGTCTGGAGCAGCCTAACAGGAATGTATCGTGTGTGTGTGTGTGTGTGTGTGTGTGTGTGTGTGTGTGTGTGTGTGTGTGTGTGTGTGTGTGTGTGTGTGTGTGTGTGTGTGTGTGTGTGTCTGACCGTTGTTGTAGTAGGACAGCTTCATGTTGAGACAAACTTTGTCAGGCAGAGGGCCGAGGTTCTGCATCAGAGTGTAGAGCTTCCTCACCAGCAGGATACTCGCCTTCTTGGTGTTCCCGCACGACATGGACGACACCGTGTTGTCGTTGTTGCTGACGAAGAAACGGACGGACCACTATTTTAA
>NW_011351954.1:0-1850 GCF_000735185.1 Notothenia coriiceps | reverse complement strand
GCAGTGACCGCACTGGTGATCTTTGAAGAGTTTACGTGTCTGAAAAACGATGGTTGTTAACAAGTGGCTGAATAGGACTATAGAAGTTGTCGAGGCCGTTTTTAATCTGTATTTTTGAATATGGATCTTAAATTGGCGTGACGTTCAAGTCGTGCGACCCTGCTGTACTCGGCTGTAGTTAGTTTATAGCATAACGTTAGCATTTTGCTTCTGGCAATTAGATTTACAATTATAAAATTATAAAAGTAGGGGAGATATGTGGATATTATCCGGCTGAACAAAACGTGCATTTATCAAACAGGTATTTTTCCAAAATCCTATGGAAAAATCCCATTGCTTTTTTGTATATGTCATCCCTGCACTACTCTATATCCTTAATATTATACATTTTAAAGCAATATTTTGGATCAAATAGCCTTTATCTTCTTGAAAGGATCTTATATGAATTGTAAATATTGATATCAGAAATATCAAGCTACCTGTCGCAGCTTCTTCCCAGCAGAGATGAGATTAATGCAGAATATGCATTTATTCAAATTCCTTTAGAAATGATACAATGCCTTCTCCGCTGCTGGACGACAGTGGTAGACAGTGACAGTGAATTGAATTGAGATGACTATGGAATATTAATCTCTGTTTCCTCTTACCTTCGCAATGTTAAATCTTCCAATTGAAAATGTTTATTATTTATTATCCCTGTAAGTTATGTTATTGTCGCCTCACTGTGTCAGTCTGATATGCATATTATCTCTTCTGCTATCATATTGCTAGCACTATCTGTGCAATACTTGTAGCTCTTGCCAATTTATCTGCTATCTTTGCTTCAAAACCATTCAATTCGTTGGGAACATCCGCGTGGGAGCAACTTTGGGTCAAACTTTGTAATGTGATTAAATTGCGTTACAATATTTTAAGTTTGCCCCTCCTCCTCGGTTTAAAGAGTGTTTGGAGTGATTGACAGTTGAAGTTTGTTTAGTGAGATAAACATATTTATTGCTGTGTATACAAAGGGCAATATATATTAAACTTTGGCGATTAGACCCCATCGTGCTGTGATAGATTTAGGCTGACGAGAAGCCGACTGGGAAAGTTGAAAGTCTTCATGAAAGAACTTGCACTGAGCTTCATCGAGTGAAAGCAAACCCAAGATTAAAGTCCTTATCTTACATGAAAAACTTTTTTTGGCAGTTGATTTCTGGGGGGTGTATGCAACAGATAGTCAATGTATGTTTCTTTATTTCATACTGAATAATATGTAAAAAAAGGAAAAATATTAGGTCCAATAAAAAAACTTTGCTTCTGGAAGCAGGCAATTTCGTGACGTCACGTGTGGTTCCCGGCTGCCGCTGTCTGGCTCCCTGCTGCCGTCCGGATCGACAGCCAATGCGCGCAGCCAGCGAGAGTTCACAACGAAAAATGGCGTCAAATATTGTTGATGTTTACGCATCAGAAAAAGCTAATAGCGCGGGTATTTGGCACAATTTGACAGAACAATTATTTGGTGTGGACGATGCAAGCAGTGACGATGAATCTGAACGATCTCTGCCGCCTTTTACACCAGAAATAAGAGGCCTAGAACCGTATAGNNNNGAGCCAGCAAAACGCGAATGTGCACCACCGGCCTTCTCTTTCGGGAACAAATGAACGGTAAAACCATCCCGATTGGTGTTGCTACACCCGCCAACGACACACCTCGTCACCATGATCCGGAAAAAACAAGACAAACTCGGAGATAAACACTGATACACAAAGTTGACATGCGGCTATACCAGCAATGCTACACTGTGTGATGCTGGGACGGGCTGAACTCACCAGGATTCGCGGAACCACACGTGACGTCACGACACAGC
>NW_011351953.1:0-1866 GCF_000735185.1 Notothenia coriiceps | reverse complement strand
GTGTGTGTGTGTGTGTGTGTGTGTGTAACTTACAGGGTCCCCCTCCACCAGCTCTCCTTTGGTGTTTCGGATCACCATCACTAGCTGAGCCTGGAAGGTGATGATCAGCACCGGACCCTGGTCCATCATCTTCCCCATGGCCAGCTGCAGTGAAGGACACACAGAAACATTATTGAACAAACAAGCAAAGCATGATTCAGCATTTCAGTTCTGGCTGATAGAGACAAAGATATATGCAAGAACAGTGTCATAAGTCTGGGAATGGTATCTGCCAGACACAAAATAGGAACAAGTAAAAGCAGTGAAAACTTGCTTGTGGCTTTAAGACGTTTGCCTGACTTATACATAAATACACTTGTACGTTTTGATTTTGGAGAATACTATATACACTCTAAAACAAGCTCTTCAAATCAGAGCAAAACAACTGTTGTGCATAAAAAGGAATTCAAACAGGCGGTCTGTTTGTTGTTTTTATTCTAGGAGAAAGATACAAAGAGAGGAGCGTAAAATAAGCAGCATCTTTTAATACTCAGATGCATTCTTAACTTTTTAAGACTCTATGTTTGGTTTGTTAAAACACTGCAACCAGCCATTAGCTTTAGATAACAGCTGTGATCATGAGAACACACTTTTATTTCAGGTGTTTTGAATAATAATAATAATAGATTTAATTTGTTAGCGCTTTTACAGGTGCTCAAAGACGCTTTACAGATAAAAGAGAAGAAAAGAAAGGAACAACAAATAAATATATAGTTAAAGTTAAAGTCAAATAACACAAAAACAATCACACATGAAAAGCCAGATTGAAGAGGTGAGTTTTTGTGAGTTTTTTGAAGGTGGTGAGGTCGGTGCAGTCTCTGCACACTAAACCATATTTGCACAACGAGTGAGTGAATGGGATTCAGGCTTCATTATGAGCAGTGAGTCGTGAAGTCTGGAGAAACTCACATCAATATTGTCGATGTCCAGGATCTTAGAGTGGAAATGGAGTCCCATGGCTTTGGCTTGCTGGATTGGGTGTGCCAGCTGACTGTAGGTCTGTGAATCAATAAGGAGAGAAGGAGTTTCAATAAAAGGATGACTAACATTTGAGAAAGAGCTGCATCTGATAGATCCTCGAACAAATCAGTACGAACAGGCGTATGGTAAGTGTGTATCGACACTTAAAGCTCAGAGTGTGTGAGATAAAAAGTCTTACCGCTTCATAACACCAGTCCTTCAGCAGCTCCAGCTCCCCTCGGATCATCGCCTGCATGGAGACAGAGCTTAGTTTAAAGACCTGATAATAGAGGGCAACTTATGTGAAGTCGATCCTGACTAAATCTGTTGTTAGAAAACATTTAATATTTCTTGTCCGAAGCTCATCTGTCGATTGCAAGTTATTTCTCTACAAAGACACGAGTACCAGCGTTGTTTTGAGTCTGACATACCTCCAGTACATTAGGGATGATATCCCCTTCACACTGCTTGAGGAAAGTGTCCTTGTCAAAGGATGGGTCAGCTTTTAAAATCTCTGTTAGAACTTCAGACATCTCCGTCTTAGAGAACAGCCCACCTGAACACAGACAGGAAACACAGGAGGAGTTTTAGTGTGCTTCAAGGTAGGCTAGGTAAGAATGGAGGAACCAGCTCGAGTGCGCGAGAATTTGAAAATACACAACTGGAAAAAATCTGCCCCTTCCTTCAGACTTCCTCAAAGAGCCCCTCCTCCAACACACACGAACGCACACATGACCAATGAGGGCACGAGATAAGTTTGTGCACAGATGGAAGGCTGACATTTTAGCCGGGCCGGCTCAGATGATTGGTCGTGCTTTTCACAGCGCCACGGCTTCCACAGATGACATTTTTTGTATGTATTTATAG
>NW_011351952.1:0-4925 GCF_000735185.1 Notothenia coriiceps | reverse complement strand
CAATGCAGATTTACCTGGTCAAAAATGTCCATGATGTCAGCAGTCTTTTGACGTGTTGATCCTCCTTTTGGCACAGATGACTGTGATTAGCTGACTTGAGTGAATGTCCAACTGGGCCTTGGAACTTCTCCTCAAAGAGGAATGGTCATTATCCTCTGGAACTCTGCATTGATCTATGAAAGAATAATACAAAAATGACAGTGAGTAAATTCATAAAGATTCAATTGAACTCAGTCTGTATGCAAATTATCATTTAAAAAAAGAACCATTGAAGCAAGTGGAAACTTCTTCCGACCCCTTTTCGGACGTGTAAGCTAAAGCTTTGTTGTTTCTTGATACCAGACAATGACACTACAGATTATTCAATTATTAATTAAATGTTTCGTTATTGCATTCATTTGTATAGCACTGTATCACCTTTTGTTTCATTTGTATTTTCTTTGGTTTTACACGCTCGAAGAAAAAAAACTAAACTGGCAAAAAGTATAACAAACTAAAAATGTAAATTCTGTCAGTAAACACGGTTAAACATAAACTTTACCACACCACATTATGATGAATGGATCAAAGCTTACAGACGAGACTCTCTTTGTTGGAGCAGTGCCGGCCACCTGTCTTTGAAGTCCTTGATTCCTGGCTCTTGGTTTACCCCCTCCTGTCGTCTGTAGGCGAACGTGTGTCTGACCCTATTAGTGTTCCTGATGTCTGTCAGAAGTTCTATTCTCTCCAGATTGGCACCGGTGGGGAAGGATGGATAAAAGTTAGCCTCAGCTCGCTTTGGCCTCTTGACTTTTTTAGCAGGGAAAGCATCTGTAGCAGCTTTAGATTTCAGGGAATTTACCACCAGCTCTGGGCACCCCTGCAATTTGAGCTGAGTCCTGTAGTTTCCCCATCTTATATTTCAGGCGCTGTTTCCATCCATTGCAGCCATTGAATGAGCCAGGTTCTTTCAAACAAGGATGCTTTTTGATAAGAGCCTCTGCTACTGTGCAGAAATGTGAATCATCTGGATAGGCCTTGTATCCAGAAATTGTTTCTGCAAGTCTATTCAGAATATCAGACTTGCTTCGGGAGCTGACAGTCAACATTTTGTGGCTTCCATTAAACTCAGAATTCCCTTTCACTAGCTGCAGCTCCGTGTCATATGAAAATTGAGGAATCGGAAAGTCCGCTGGCCACTGTTTGGCTCGAGAGGACACAGATTCGGGGAATGAGAGGATTATTGTGTCATCTGATGCCAAAGAAACATTGCCATCACACTCAAGTGAAGATGATGATGTGGTATCAGTGGCAATGTTCAAAGGTGTATTTGTTTGCTGGTGGATCACTTTGATTGTTCCCAAATCCTGAAGTTGAGTGGTGGAATTCAGATTGAAGAAGTCGTTGCCAAAGTCTTGGTCCATGTACTGCAGTCTGACGTCGCCCTTTAACCCAAAGAAAGTCTTTAACTTGCTGAGAAGGTCATCCAATGATTCCGGTATGCCATTTGGAAGAGACAGTTTTTCAATGTTGTTCTCCCCCAAAATCACTTTCAGTCTTGCAGGCGTTGAATCAGCCATGGCAGTCTGAGAAGACAACACAAGCACAATACGTTTTAAGAAAGGCACATTAAACATAATTCCTTATTATTCACACTGCTCATGTATCACCTTATAGATGTGTTATCAGTTTTCAGTAAAAGGACTACAACTTGGTGTGAATCCCTTTTCTTGACTGGACTCCATCAGCACATATTTAAAAAATGACATAATGCCCACCCTTACCCTCAATGTTAGGTTCCTTTTCAATAAATGAAATCTGCAGTTGACAACTTGTATGTGCAAAAAAATTGAATGTTATCATTTGAAATCTCCAAAGGGTTGATAGTTAGTCTTGCACCAATAACAAATATGTATAGGAAGTCATAAAAAACTAATATATTGTTGTTCTGCAGGTGAAGCACTAAAGCTCTGACCACTCAACAAAAGCCCGCACACTGTTTGAGCTTTCTCACAAATTATGTTCTGATATTTAACTAGTGTGATTATTTTCTGGTGAAATGATAAATAAAACCTTTGAAAACTAAAGAAAACACTGGTATGAAATAAATCTGTTCTGAGAAAACAATAGTTATCAATTATTTCTCTTTCCACCGAATGAAATATCACTTTTCGCTTCCTCACCCTTTAAACATGGACATATCTTTTCAATGTGACAAGACGCATCCCTCGGAGTCTGCCAGTGGGTGGGGATCATCTTGGTGCTCAAGAAGTTCCACCTCCTTGCCTGGTGACGTTTGGAGATCATAAGCTCTATAATGTTCAATGTACCATCCACTGAGCTTTCTCACAATCAAGATCAACTTGTCACCATTTGGAGGATTTCCCTAAACTCTGGGAGTCCTGCCAGAAACCCATAGATCAAGACCATCCCACACTTTACTGGGACTATCTCTGTAGGTAAAAAATCATTTGTATCTTAGCTTTGGCTGAACTCTAAAATGAATAACTCCTATAATCACCTCCTGCACGTTCAGAACACACAGCAACATCAAAGTACTCTCTGTATCCCTCACAGGAGCTTCACGTACCTTAGGTAGTAGTCCAATACGATGTGTCAAAGCCTGAAGAAACCACCACCGGTCAGGCATGAGAAATCATGAGAAGAAAAAGAAATACATGTGTATACTGTATTAGGAAAGAAATACATGTGTATACTGTCTTAGGAAAGAAATACATGTGTATACTGTCTTAGGAAAGAAATACATGTGTATACTGTCTTAGGAAAGAAATACATGTGTATACTGTATTAGGGGGGACATTTCTAATCGTTGTTAAGCTTTCACAGTCACGTATTATCACCCTGAAGCTTTCACAGTCACGTCACCCTGAACGTAGTAAGGGTCTTATCAGCAACAGCAAATTACACTACAGGGCTTCTTATTAGCACGTTAGCATAGCAACACAGAGCTGGATAACGCTTTGACCACGAGCTACTATAAATGTGAGGCTTATCAACGCCGCATCACTTCCAGCATAAACAAGAAGGGAGTCCCGCCATCGAGGCGACCGGCACAACAAATGATATAACTGCATCTCCCGCACAGCGAGGTTAAGTTCTATGTTCGTCAGCCGGATGCATCATGCCCCCTCTCTGCTCGTCTTTAGGATTACACTCGACGCAGCGGCGGCGACACTACATTAAACCGTTCACACACACACGCTGAAATAGTACCAAACAAATGTGTGCAGTTTGGTGACAAGCTATGTACTCATAATGATAGTAGCCTTAACATGACCCAGTTAGCGCATTAGTTTTGCGCTAACTGGGTCATGAGCAGCTACGCCAGAACACAACAGGAATAACTTTAACACATAGTGACAATATTAAACCAAGAGAGTAGGCTTCAACCCGCAAGCAACCAACTATCATCATGTTTGAGCTAAAGCTAGCGGTTTAGCTAACAGTGGAGCCAGTGCTTGGTTCCTTCAGTTTACGTTAAGGCTAAATATTTGCAACAACATTTAAACAATTTAGGTGGAACATGTTATATTATTTTTACATTCTCAGTTAGCTTCAGGCCTCACTGAGGAGAAGTATTGAGGTAGAAAGCTGGTGAAGCCATTTCCTTATATTCTGTTTGCACAGATAATAAACCTGGTTGCCAAGAAGGAAGTCATATTCATTCGACCACACAACACAACGCAGAGATACATGTGGCGTGAAACCAGAGAATGATTAGATAAATAGAGAAAACGGATATAATTTGTAATAATTTATTAATGTGTTTAATACATTCTGGCTAGGACAACCAGACAAACGGCAGCAACTTTCCCTCTGCTTCATTCTTTTCTCCTGATCAACAGGCTTATTATCTGATTACCAGCTCTGCACAGAGGACTTGTAACACTAGCAGCAGTGGAGACGGAGCATCAGAACCTGGAGAATACAGCAACAACAACAACAACAAAACAACAACAACAACAACAACAACACGGAACCATTTGAAGATATGTAAATGTAAATATTGCAGTAATAGTGTACTTTCATTGTGTGGGTGTGAGAGAGAGAGAGAGAGAGAGAGAGAGAGAGACTCCTGTCCCACCTCCCCATTTTATTTTGAGTTGTGCATTGTTATTTGTGCTTGAGAAACATTCCACTTGAACTTTATTTTAATGAACTTAGTAGTAATTATTGTCCTATATTTCTTTCCGATTTCACAGCTGCCTGGGCCTAGCAGCAAGAACCTCCATCTGTGCCTGCACCCAGGCAAGGCCGGATTAACCATATGGGCAACCTGGGCAAGTGCCCAGGGGCCCTTGAGCAAAGAGGGCCCTCAGTGACAAGATAAAAAAATAAATAATAATCTTTTCATTTTAGTTTTTTCCGGCACGACCTCTCTCATCATACATTGTTTTAAATGACTCTCACTCTTCACCATAAATAACACAGCTTTTCCATTGGGTCAAATGACTGTAGCTCTCTGGACTGTAGGCCTCACTATGTATGCGCTCAACTTTATTACTACGCGGCGGCGGTGTATAGCCGTATCACAGCCCCACCTTTGAGCAACCACACAATTTCACTACATATTTTACTTTTGTAACTCTCGATCTTTGTGACCAACAGAACTCCTCGTGTACTTGTACAGCCAGCCAGTCATATGTTGGCATTAAGTGGGGTGCTGCTCTGAGGGTTTGAGTGATATTACCTAGGTCTTCTTTTCATTTCTTTCATTTCAAACCTTTATTTAACCAGATTGGTCCCATTGAGATCATAGATCTCTTTTTCAAGAGAGACCTGCAGCTTATAGGTTCTCTCCTCTCTGTGCTTCCTGACATCATCCATGTTCACTGCATTTTCTGTTTAGTCAAGTCTTTGATCACAGGGTGTTTCTCTGGGTTTACAGTTTAGCATGTTAAACCCTTTATACATACAGTCAATGG
>NW_011351951.1:0-5504 GCF_000735185.1 Notothenia coriiceps | reverse complement strand
CCCGCGGCTGAAATATCGATACTTTCTCGGGAAACAAAATATCGATATATATCGCAGGATCGATTAAATTGCACAGCCCTATGTGTGTGTGTGTGTGTGTGTGTGTGTGTGTGTGTGTGTGTGTGTGTGTGTGTGTGTGTGTGTGTGTGTGTGTGTGTGTGTGTGAGAATGTGTGTAAGGACAGAGAGCAGGCAGTACATGCAACCAACCAATTCACGTGCACCAACAAGGGAGGGTGAAAACGGCAAAGCCGGCTGTGTGTAATGGAGAGGGTTCACTCACCATCTGATATGTGACAATCTGCAGCCCCCCATCACAGCCTGAGCTAACAGGAGCCCATTCAGAAAGAGGGCCAGCCTGCTACATGCTGCTGCTGCTGCTGCTGCTGCTCTGTCACCACAAATCTGATGGGGAGGTGTTTTGGGAAAGGGGGGTAGGAGTGTGTAGGCCTGGCCTGGCTTGACAGTTATGCAAATTAAATCTCACCTTTAGCGTTGTGTTTGGATAGCTCACGGGCACCTTATGGAAAGTGCTGTTGGAGAGCACAGCCTGCCTGATATCTTCGAAGATGGTGATGATATCATCCAAGAGGCAGCGCTTGTCCCGGTGGCTCAGCACACAGAGGTGCGCGAACGTGTAATTGAATCCCTTGTAATTCACGTGCAAATCCAACACCTGCTTGTGGACCTGCAGGACCTGGTCGGCCAGCTCCAGGATGTTCCCCCCGGACTTGGCCAGCAGGATCAGCCTGCCATATCTGCCCGGGGTGTGCAAATCCGAGTACAGCTTGTGCTTCGACTGGTCGATGGGAAACAGGCTGTTGGCGAGACTCCGCTCGATCTTGGCCAGGCTGTGCGTCGGGGCAACCAGCACCTCCAGGTCCGTCTCCGGCTTGAATCTGCTCAGCACGGTAGATCCGAAAATGATGGTGAGCACCGCGGGGACGGTGAGGAAAAAAACGGGGTGCCTGCTAACGAATAAGCCCAGCCAGTAGAACGAAGCCTTGAGCCCTCTGTGTATCACTTGCCGCAGCATCCTCCACAAAATCCCGCTTGCAGATGCCCCGTCTCTTCCGATGAAGCACATGTGACATCAGACTCCCGGCTTAGTCCAATTCGAGAACCACCATGCACACACTCACTCACTCTCACACACACGCGCGCCACAATACCTGGAAAAACAGCACTGCAGTAATCTCGCTGCAAGACGCACGGACGCACACACAGACAGGCAGACAGTCAGAACACCATCGCGCATCGGCCGTAAGAGACGAGTCCGTGGTGTCTGGTCTCACGCCATTCTGCCTCCGAGTGCTGGAGAAGAGCCGCCGGTGTGCGGAGCTGCAGCGGCTGCAGTGGCAGCGACGAGCCGCGGCGGAGTGAAGAGCATGTGTGCGCGCTGTCTGCTGCCAGTCCGCCGCTTCACACCAGCCCCGGCGCCTGATTTATGTACTTAACTGTAACCATGTGGAGGGGATGAAGGAGAGGAGGGAGGGAGGAAGAGGGGGGGGGAGGGTGATGCCTGGTTATTTTTAGGAACAGCGGAGGCAACAGGCAACATGAGATTTGTAAAATATGTTTCCTGCCGCTGCTGGTGGCCGAAAAGCACAGGGATGATGAGTCAGTGTTCATGAATGGGGAAAACCCGCCTTGTGTTCATGCTGAGTTCAGTGTGCACTGTAGGCCAGGCAAGGTGGTGTGTTAAGATCAAGCCATACAGAGCAATCTTCTTCTTTTTTCAAAATACAATTTAAAAAACCTGTTTAGGTGGCTCGTCATTATTTGCACTGCACAGACATAACACATATTTTGTGCAATATTTTGTGAAACATAAAAACACCTTTAATATAACACTGCAATATTTTACCTATAGTAATTATGGTGTTTAACACAGTCATCCTGCAGCTACTTCATTACTTTCTAATTCTTTCACTTGTTATAATGCTGTTACTCTTTGTGTAATTATTATTTGATTCCACATAATAAAAACTCTGTGTCATTATTGTCTCTTTGACGATGTACATTTCCCCTGGGACTAAAAAAGCATTTCTGATTCGGATCAGTGCATTGCCCGTTCGGGATGTATTGGTGTTGCTACTTCTTGTGTTTTAAATGCAGTTATGAATAGAATCGGAGGATGAAACCCTCTTTATTTTACAAAGTGATATTTGTTCTCTGCTTTTAACCCATCCTAGTACCAGGAGTCTAGTACTAGGAGCAGTGGGCTGCTATTGTACAGCGCCAGGGGAGCAATGGGGGTGGGGGGGTTGCCTTGCTCAAGGGCACCACGGCAGGGCCTAGGAGGTGAACTGGGACCTCTCCAAGTAGCAATCCATACATAGGTCTGTTCGGGGGTTTGAACCAACAACCCTACGATTCCCAGTCCAAGCCCCTACTGACTGAGCCACTGCCAGCGACGCTACAGTCTAAGCATCATGAATAAGAAAGCTCCCATAAAATATCATGTCCTCAATTAAGTCAGTGCCCATGCTCTAGATTTGATGAACATTTTGAAAAAAAGTCTATAGACCAGGACTATTTAGCTCTATTGTATAGCGGGCCTGATTTTCAGAAAGCTAATCAGAATCAGATATATTGCCAAATAGGTTCACCAATACAAGGAATTGGCTTTGGTGAAAATGGTGCATACATAGACAAGATAAATTAGATTGTACAAAAATATTTTTTGTAGGACAGTAAAAATGTGACAAATACAATAATTTAAAGAGGAAAGGTTTCCCAGATAGCAAAGTCATTGAATCAACATTGAGATATTGTCACGCTATGATGTCAGACATTGAAATTAACAGTGAAAGTGCTCGCTGTGATCAGCATTGAAAGAACATTGCATTTTCAATCAATCCCAACAATGAATCAAACTTGATTCAATTTCGATATGATCAACATTGAAAGGATGTTGAATTGCATAAACATTGATTCAACTAGTATGCGTTGCATTATACATTGAAACAATGTTATTATCGGATAGCAAAAAGTCATTGAATCAACATTGAGATATTGTCACGCAGAAGAATGCAATCAACATTGATGTCAGACATTGAAAATGAACTAAAATGAACAAACAAAAAAAGAGCCCATTATTTATTCAGTTATTTATTATGATTGAATTCAATTATATGAACATGTTGACATCTCTTTTCAACTTTAGCACACAAAACAATCACATGTAAACGGTCTGCAGAGTCACAAACCTTCAAAGTACACCCTGTAGGGAGTAAAACACAGAAAAGACCTGTCTATGCTGCCCCAGAACGCCTCGTTGGAGATTTCTCTTTTTCCATTTTTTTCTCCCTGAGTAAAGTGACGTAACGGGCATAGTGACGTAACGGCTCCACGGATTGGTCCACACACACACTCACTCAGCCTTATCTTTTCTCAGCCACGGCTCCGCGGATTTCCACACAAACAGCCAGGCTGTGAGTGTGTGTGTGTGTGTGTGTGCTCAGGCTGAGTTCCTCGGTGTCTCGCTGTCCCCACGCCATCATCATTTTCTGTTTAAAGCAGCTTTGCTAGACGTTGACAACATGCATTCTTCACATGCTGAAGATATGGATTTTGAAAAAAGTTAAGGACATTTCTTGACATCATAAACATCTAGCAAAGCTGCTTTAAACAGAAAATGATGGTGGCCTTTGAACACAGATTCTGAGGAGCGTTTCTGCTTCTGCTTTTATCCATCAGGTCAAAATAGGATTCACACACCTGACATCATTGTGATAAATCAGGCCTCAGCCTCTTCAGCACATCACAATCAAAGAATTTAAGAATAAACAAATATAACAATTACAATCCAGTGCCTCTTGTCAACTGGCAACTCACAATTCCACACATTTCAATTTCACAGGCAAATGGGACTTCAAGCTTAAAATGACTGCATGTGCAAGCATGTACATACATTGAAGTTTTACCTGATCACTAACAATGAACTTGAACAGTAGAAATACTGGATATGCCCCTCTTTTGAACTGGCAACTTACACATCCACACATTCTTTGATTCTCTATTTCAGAAGACAACTTATATGCTTAAAATGAAATGAATGCTGTGAGGTTTTACATGAGCACTAACCACGATGCACTAGAACAGGCGAAACATAGATTAAAGTCATGTCTGGCTTCCCCATTAACATTCACAGCAAAAGCTTTGTTTTCCGAGACCTTATGCACTGCGAGCATCGAGAGCCAAGCTCGTAAAAGATAGTCTGAATGGCTTCAAAGGTATACCTCATCTCCTTTGGATAATCCATGTTCATTGCATAAAGTAGGCCAAAGAGGTATGCAAAGGCAGTAGAGAGGTCTGGTAGGTCATGCAGTACAATGGTCCCTTCCCACACAACAGCCACGTCTCGCCCATTTGGCGATATGGCGGCATCATCATCTTCAATGACGGTGAGGATGGCCACAGACACACCTCTGAGCAATCGTTCTTCATGGTCAGTGTCCTGAGGAAAAGTAAAATATGCATGAATGAATGCTATGGAAAACTAAACGACAAAATACATATCCACTGATTCTAACTTTAGCACCAAGCTACTGAGTCTTAACATTCAGCTTGTGGAAGTTATAATTGCAACTCAACAGCACGGCGGCTATCACCCACCAACCTTGTTGTGCCGAGTTCTATAAAGAAGTATTTTCTGATAAAGAACACCAGACAACAATGGCCAGCTGTATCGGGTTGGCTGTTGCTCAAACAGCGCTGATATTTATTTTTAATTTTGGGTGAACTCATCGCGCTCGGGTTCATGAGGTGAAAACATCTCTGGGCTCAAAATAAATCTTACACAAAGTGTATTATGCATAAATGATTAGCATAAGCTATGAGGTCATAAAATGTTTAAGCTACATTAAGCAATATTACTTGTATTGTGTTAATAAGTTTATTTCCTACAGTTAGTATTACTTACCAAACACTCCAGAAGAAACTTGGTTGTGTCATCTCGGCAGGCCTCTCAGTGCTGCTGTCTTTCGGTGAGACACAATGTCGGATGTCTAAGGAGTACCCAGTGGAAACACACAAACATATCAATTAGTTTAGTGCCGTAGTGAATTTATACAAAATCCGACGTTCTGTATAGTAATGAGGAGGATAAAGAACAGGTCAGATCCCAGTAGCATGCTTCAGTAAAAGACTGGCAAAACAAAACAAAAACTGCAATCCTGCGGACAATTTTAATTTCTACTTTTACAAATTAAAAATACTGTTATAGTTCTCAAATTGCACCAACTAAGAACACCAAGCAATGACTTTTAACATCCATTTTTACTGAAGCCTTTCCATCAAAGCGTTTTTGCTCCTGCAAATGTTAGGCGAAAGAGCATTTCATATTTTCAAACGGGGGGAAAAGGGCTTTGGTGGACCCGGCTCCGGCCATTTTCCCCTCAACTTTTGCATGCTCTACGGCGGCGTGCGTTGCCGCTTCAACGCTTCTGCCCATTCACTTTGAATGGGGTGACGTCATGATTCGCCGAACTGCATTGTGGG
>NW_011351950.1:0-3907 GCF_000735185.1 Notothenia coriiceps | reverse complement strand
CTGTTTCGTATGGGTGCTGAGAGAGGTATCCATAGATCTCTTCATGTTGCTCTCAAAGTGCACCAGCTTGATGCTTTCAACTTCAATATTTAAAAGAAAATCTTCCAGGGGGAGCATCCCCGCGGACCCCCTAGAGGAGGTGAGGTCCGCCCCCCAATAGCACTTTACCCCTGCCTATATGCCGTGAGCTGATTATGGAGCCTTCATTGTAACAGTAATTCAGATGCAATTAGCCTATAGAAAAGGCCTCAAATTGGAAGCATTGTCTGGGCCGTCTTTTTCACTCAATTCTGCAATAGGTAGATCTCGCCTTTCATCTAGGCCGAGGTCGGTGATCTTGAGCTTAAAAAGGTTGGTGACCACTGCTGTATGGTATTTTTATTACCAAGGTTCAAGGCTTTTATTAGTCTCCTCCAACATTGATACAATCTAAGTTAATTGGATGCTAGCTTTGTGTTGCCAGACAGCTTTTACTGTTCTGTAGCTGGAAGATTTTCACCATCTGGTACGGCGTGAGGCTGATTTTGACCGTGGACGCGATCATGTTTGGGTTCTTGCACGTTCTACTGCTCCCACATTAATAACATGTCGTATATTCCTCCACCTGCTGGGGAGTGACTGAAACTGTATACACAACATACATGTACAGACACACATTCATATTATTTTTTATATAAACAAAAAAACAAAAACAAGTTGTACTGTGTTTTCTGTTTTGCTGTGGATGTTCACCCTTATCTTGGATAGTTTCCAATCTTTTACCCTCAACACAAGTTCAATTAACTAACTATACTGTATATCAAAGAACACTATAGAGCTCGATGCATGATTCATCTGCCGAATATATCATATATTTTATAAAAAGTCCAAAGAATAGACACTTAAATAAAGATTATAAAAAATGTAACTCTAAATTGTTCAAGCTCAAAATTCTATATTGTCACTTACCCTTATGTTGTGTTCGGGTCTCCCGCGTGGCCCGTTTCAAGTTAAAATTATATTCTAACTACGCTTTAGTTATTTTTTTATCGGAACAAGGCTTCATGATATCCTCCACAACAGTTATATAAACAATACAAAACTGATTTTGACAATTTTAGCCAATTCTGAAGGTCTCTAAAAAAAAAAGTGTATAATTTGGTGTTCGGGTCTGGGAAGACCTTTATATATAGTCTATGGGGAAGACCCAGCAGCATTGCTTTGGGTGACTCGGGGTCAAATTTGGCCCAATCAAGATTCATCTTTGACTTTAGACACCCCTCCCCCACCCCCTTCATCAACTGTAACAATAATTGTTCGCAACATGCACCTGGTCTCCCCTCCCTCTGCCCCCCCTCCCCCCACGGGAACTCAACCTTTCACAAAGAATATGTAGACTAACACTTGAACCTGAACTTGTGCAATATGTGGTGTAATGTGTTTTGGGGCCATAAAATTAAATTACAACCGGGTTGTACGGTTATGAATGCATTATAAGTTAGTTATGATAGTTAATACAGTATTGGATGAGTCCTTTTTTTATGTGTTTTGGACTGAAATAAATCATGGGTCAAAATGTACCCGCGAACACTATGAACGGTAACAGCTTTCGAACACAACACAAGGGTTAAAAAGATACAAAGAATAATAACATTATTTACAAAAAAAGGTAATTAGCAATTCTATTTCACTTTTGGACTTAACATTTTAGCACAAATATAAAATGGACAAGACAAAATGGGATATTAAACATCTGCTAATTCTTGAAAACTGCTCTTACCATTTAAAGCTGCAGTTTATCGACTGAGTGGACCTGATGGTAAGATGTTGTTTTGTAATGTTATTTTAAAAACGTCATATCTCAAAAACTAAAAGTAAAAGCCTTGCTCTTAATGCTGTGTACATTTGGAAAAACATTACCTGATTTCAGAATCAGAATCGGGTTTATTGCCAGGTCAGTTCACACGTACGAGGAATTTGACTTGATGTCATGGTGTGTGCCTGAATTGCCATTTAGTTTCACTTTCATTTGGAATTCTTTGAGAAAATCTGAGATGTATGGATACAATGGGAGGTCTGAAAACTAGCAACACACTTTTCACTCTAATTTCTGCCTGGCAACAGCTGACCAAAAAAAAACGTTCGTCAAATATTCCCAAATTTGATAGCGATATGTCCTAAATTGTCTCATCTGCTGAGCTGAGACCTGGAAGTCCCACTATTGACGACCTCGTGCCAAAAGTCAAGCAACGGGGGAGTTTCCTATTTCGTCACAGACGGGAGTTCTTTATTTTATCTTCACTTCCCGCTGTCAGGAAGTGAAACTCTCCCAGCTGGGTAAAACAAGTCCAAGCGATCACAAGTCAACATGTTTCTTTTTGGATGTGCTCCTCTCACAGCAAGGTGTGGTGTCAAAAACAACGGTAATCTTCCACAAAAGGTATGTCTTTTTATTAGCCTCTATTATTTATTCTTTACTTGTTCTGTGACATAAAAGCAAATATCCTGGTGTTAACTCTGCTTCATTGTAGAATTTAGTGGTACTTTCAACAAGATAACAAATATAATTGAATCCTTTAAATATTCTATTATTCATTCAGATTACAAACAAAAAAGGTTGACATTTGCTCCTACTATTTTGTACTCATGAAGATGAAGCATCATATTTTCCCTTTTTTCCTCGGTTCTAACTATGGCCAGAATGAAATATTCAAAATGTTTGCCTTTTTTTAAACGAAAAGAAAATACGATACATTTTTTGTAAATTAGGTCTATTGACCAGAAAAGGAATTGCAACTTGAAATATTGAGTTATATGAAGTTGCCTTAAAAAGCCCTGACAAAGAATTGGGTGGTGTTTTATCATAAAAATATGTATGTAAATATTTAAATGTGTTGTAGTATCCAAATGCCCAATTTTGCTTTGGTTTACTGCAACCAGAAAATCCTTTAAGATCGAGTTGTTTGATAAATAACTGAATTTGAACCAATGAAATAAAGACCGCAACAGAGTCCCAACCCAAAGAAAAGAACATGCCGTTAGAAACAACTTTAAAAGGAAATATTCATTTCAGCTCTTTCAGGAAGAGACACTTTATACAAGGTTACAAAATAGTTTTTTGTAAATCAACGGTTATATTAAATCGATGGATATACAGTCTGTTAAAGAATCAGTTTATTCTGTATTTTTCTTCTAGTTAGGAAATTTAAACAACTTTACTAGCAAAACATTTATTTTAACCCTTTTAGGAAGAAACAAGTGCAGGACACTAAATATTATATGAATCAACAGTTAACCCTAAACTCGGAATAAAATATACTTAATTTTTTCTTTCACAAATGTAACCAGGTGCTTTTCAATAAATGCTATCCTGAACCCAGCTAGCAAAACAAATCAATAACTCAAACTTAAAATATTTGTACTTGAATTTCTCTTTGTAGTTGCCTTGTGTGAAGTCTTTAAAAAGGCTTGCCTTTGCTCTGGTACTCCTTCCCTCTCCTGACCAGGGCTCCGTAGCTCTCCTCCTCAGACAGGATGCAGCAGACTTCAGATAAAGGTTAATGGTCCAGCCTTCAACATGTCTATGTGCCATTAGTGAGCTTTCCTCAAAAGCTGTTGCCATGGAAACGCATCCCTCGCCGTAAAACACGATATTGCTATAACTCCTATGAAAATGGTCAAAAAGTGGTCAAACTTCACATGTGTGCTAACAGTCCAGCCGTGAAGACATCTATTTGACAGTTTTAAGATTTATTCAAATGTCGTTGTCTTAGCAACACTATGAAACACGGTTTTCTCACAACTTCAGTTCGAAATGGCCCAAAACTTCACATGTTTGGTAACGATGCAGCCATCAACACATCTAAGCGTATTATGGGGTGTCATCAAATGCCGTTGCCATGGCGACAGATCATTCGCCATCAAGTTA
>NW_011351949.1:0-5942 GCF_000735185.1 Notothenia coriiceps | reverse complement strand
CATTGGTCATGTACGCGTTCGTGTGTGTTGGAGGAGGGGATCTGTAAGGAAGTGGCAGATTTTTTCCGGCTGTGTATTTTCAAATTCTAGCGCCTTTAATGTTTATTTTAAGATCCTGTGGTGATTTGAGCCACTGAAAAGCATGAAAAATCTGACAATGTATTTTTTTGCAGTCAGTTATTCAGTGAGTTACGGTGGAGTCCTTCCTGTCTTTTTCTCTCAAGTGTCATAAATTCCAATTCCACCGCTGATTGCTCTGTGCAGTGGCCACAAAACTTAGTGACACATTGAGATATACTCATTCAGTGAATCAGTCAAGCTGTCTCACAAGCCGTTAGGATCTTCTGTCTTGCATGACAAACCTGCCACAGAAGAAAGAACTAATGCTCATTGGAGGCCTGGACTTCATTCCTCAGACCCAAACACACACAGCTCCTGTAGCTATCTTGGATTTTCTCATGATTTATTACAGCTGGTCAAATTTTTTAGAAGCCAAAATATTTAAGGATTTATAGTAGGCTATATCAAAATGCTCGATCGAAAGCTATACATCGACTCTTTCACCGGAGGAATGCAGGATATTATCAGCACCATAACAATCTTTTACCCTAACATTTTATAAAGATAGGTCATTTTTAAAAGGGATTGCTTGCTTTCTGATGGGAGGATTAAACCAGTGACAATGAATTTATTGGAAGGTTATTTAGGACACTGCTAACATTTCATGTATACAGTCATGGATATAAAACAAGCTTTTCATATGCCAGATGTTTAAGACTCTATATTAAAGATAGGGTAGGTAAGAATGGAGAAACCAGCTCGAGTGCGCTAGAATTTGAAAGTACACAACCCTTTAGTCTATGACACAACCGGAAAAAATCGGAAAGACCGGAAAGACTTCCTTACAGAGCCCCTCCTCCAACACACACGAATGCGCACATGACTAATGAGGGCATGAGATAAGTTTGTGCACAGATAGAAGGCTGACAGGCAGGTAGGCCATCCAGTTATTTTAGCCGGGCCGGCTAAAATGATTGGTCGTGCTTTTTACAGTGCTACGGCTTCCACAGATAACTCTTTTTATGTATTTATTGTCAAAGCATTTAATATATTTTCATTGCTATCGGGATGTTAAGAGCATTCCATGGAATATAACAAAAAGTGTTTCTGAAGTGAATTACCTACCCCGCCTTTAAATAATAATGAAGCTGAGTTGGAATGTACTGATTGACTCCATTTTGATTTTGGTTTTCTTTCTATGTTCATGAAATTAATGTAGCAGATGTGAAAATGTGAATATACTGGAATTATTGAAAAATAAAAAGAATTTTGACCTTGATATAATAGGTAGTGCTAGAGGAAAAGTCAGGGGATCTCCAGAGTAATCAGGGCACATTGTGTATGAACTGTACCAAATGTAATGGCAATCGATCCAGTATTTGTTGAGATATTTTTCAGACGCTAGGCTGAAGTTACCATCCCTAGAGCCTTGTTGCTTGTGTGGTGGTTTGAGCTCCAAGTGTAAGAAATGTTTATTTTTCTTCTCTGTGTTATAGTATTGTTAATGTGATACGTTTAAAAAAAAATTTCAGTGGAGCATTAATTACAAAACTCTAACACAAAAATGAATAATTTTCAAACCATGCTACCTGGAGCTAGGCTACCGATGAATTGTAAATGATGGTTTTTGGACCATGTGTTGTCAAGCATTGTTTCTCCTTCTCATTTCTTTCCCTGTGCTCATTTCTCAATGACCTATCCAGTAGGTGTTTGAGCAGAGCTAATTTGTCAGTGAGCAGCTCACTCTGTTACGGATGCGTGTTGTTAGCCAGCAACAACAGGGCCTTGTTTCACAGTCGAATAAGCCTCTCAGCATGGGATCCAAGCTTGATTAAAAAATAAAGAGAAAACACCCTGTGGAAATCTTACGAATGATGAATTGCTGTGCTCAGATGGAGTTAATAGCATTTGAGGTGAAGCGCTGCCAAGAAGAAAGGGACTGCAAATGTGTTGGGCGGCCAGCGAAGAACAAACCCCGCAATCACAAAGACATACTTACAGTACATACATAAATGCATGCATGCACCAGCACACGCTCTGTACACTATATGGAGTACAGTAGATAACAATGGTTCTGATATGTAGTAAATCTAAAGCTCATTTCTTTCAATATTTGTCCTTTTTTTAAAAACATGTCACTGTAGAGGCACAAAATACTTGAACATACAAATGAACAACACCAAACTCACTTTCTACACTCTTTGATGATCTACCTCTTACCTAGTTTGTTTTTTAGTCCATGTATTTTGGCAGAGGCTTGGTCTGGCTGTATCTTCATAACAACCCTCTGGATAAACTCAAATGAATATTTCATTTCCAGAGTATACTGAAGATTGTAGCAATATATTAGTCCAAGAAGCATCGCAAAGCCACATCTTTCAGGTTGTGGAGCACAATTGTCTCCTCGACCACAACTGCCACATTGAAGATCTGCTTAGGAAAGGCATCCCATTCACCTTCGTAGCCTATGAGTAGACCAACTTGCATCACCTTCATGGCTTCCTCGAGAGTGTCTCCATGAGCCTTAAAAAAGGAGAAATAAAAGTGAGCTCAGTGTACTACAAGTACTTTTTCTCTACAAAGCTAATTAAGAGGCTTCTGCTATAAACATAGAAGCTAAAATCTACAGTTCACAGTGTAAAAGTGCAATGTGATGGAACATCATTTCAACTGCCTCTCTTTTCACAGTTTGAGCTTTATATTTATTTATATTATTTAATAGTTACGTTTTCTTGCTGTTTTTGTTTATATTAAATGTATCATTCTTTATTGCAATTATTTTAGTTAAATTAAGGTAATTGTAAACATTACTTTTGAAGGAAACTTTGGGCACAGGGTGATTTGGGTTGATTTATGTTAAAATGTACAATTACATAAAGTAATTCAAGACAGTTATGATCTTACATCACACATCCTGATGACATTTTCCTGATTTTCGCCAGACATGTAGTGTGATAGTCCCAAGAGAGCAGCAGTCCTCCTCCTCTCATTTGTGTCCTGCAGGACAACAAATGCAGTGGGATATAAACATTTGTAGTGAACAAATGGTGGCTAAATTATGGTCATCAGCATCTCCACTTACATCTTTCTCAAGGCAGTCCAAAAGGCCTTTTAGTGCCGGCTTCTTTCCAGTCCTGGATGCACCTTTGTAGACCTCCAGCAATGCCAGGCCATCAAGTCCATCCAGAAACGATGAAAGCAGGTCCGTAGTGACAATTCTCTGGAACTCTGCCTGAATCTGAGGAGACACAGACATATAGAAAATATTCTACCAACAGTCTGCAACTGTGCATGTTGCCTTCTCATTGTAACTGGAAAACCTGCACAACTTACAAGTCCACTTCATCCAGTTGCAGCAAAACGGAAATCTTTGAAAATCTGTCTGTAATAGAGAACACACATTTAGGTACATTATGAAGCAGGCCTTAATAAAGTAATAAGAACTGAGAACATGACAAAGAATAAGATGCACACAATTACAACAGTCACGTTGCCCATAAACTACAAGCCTTGGCTTTCACAATTACAATATTATCCCTGAATTCATATGATAAAGACTTAAACAGTACTTCATTTAAATAAATAAACAACTTGAAATGTTCATCTTTGATTGATGAGGCATATTCAATCTAATAAATTCATGGGATGCATGTAATAATAACAGGGAAAGGTTAGTGTGCATCCACATAGAGCATTTTTGTGTCTACGTGCATGCCAAATATATCAATGAAAAAACTATTATGTTTTAACCAAACTTAAAAGAAATTGTACAATGGTTGTAATTGTTGATTATTTGCTTGCAGTTATTTTCCATAGACTATTCAGTGGATTATTATTGTTTTTTTAGTAATAACTTGACTACCTCTGAAAGCAGAAGTTTAGGAAAAATTATTGTTCATGTATAAATATTATTTATTTTATTATAATATAAATATCTAACAATTACAACCATTGCACATCTTATTTATTATTGTGGGTGAACAGTAACCTTTCCCTGTGTTATAATTACATACATCCCATTAATTTATTAGATTAAATAACAATAATCTCATCAATCAAAGATCAACATTTTTAAGTGCCTTGAGCACCGACTGTTCCCGCTGCTAGAAACGGCTGATATTAAGACACTTCAGTGCGCAAGTCACAGAACGAAATGCATTGTGGGACATGTAGTTTATGGGCACCATAGTTCAATAAAATAAACTAAATATATTCCTTTCTTTTCTATAAAATATTTTCTAAAAAGCAGAAATACAAATTTGTCTCCATTTCAAGAGTGGAACATAGCATTTGTACACAATATAAATGCTATTTCTGAACACAGTTAGCATTTTACTCGTTCAATGGCGCGAGGCACCCCCTCTGTATCTGGGCAGGTTTAGCGTGAGCTGAACCAGAAAAACGTTGCAAGGATAGAATCACTTTAACACTTGCTCGGCCTTAACAAAAAACAATCTTCAAGTCCCCTATACTTATCCACAAATGACATCCATTTCAAAGCCATGGCGGGGGCTAACAAGCTACAATTCTTAGCCGAACAGAGAGCCGGGACACGGCTAATTACTGGCAGGAACACACACAACCTCACCAAAACACGTTAATTTAGCTTAAATATTTAGCCGAACAGAGCCGGGACACGGCTAATTACTGGAACGAACAAACAAAACCTCTCTAAATTAAGCTACAAATATAGGCAGTTACCATTTAAACCTTTTAAAAATTCATAAGCGTCATACATAAGAGTAAGAATACTTGAAACTTATTTATTTAATAAAAGTTTAGATAATTATAATCCTGTAAAGTTAGCTTGGTTAACAAACATTTTCATAACACTGCCCTGAAATAAAATCTCTTTTATAAACATTCAAACACCAGTTAGGTGTGGATTTAACTCCATTTAGCTACTTTTCGTTTTGCCTGAAACCATTAAATATGCAACCACTCACCTGACTTTGCCTGTCCGTCAGTGGTTCATCAGCCGAAATCACTGTCATATCGCTTCACAAAAACGTATTCATCCGCCGCTTAGCTTTTCGTAGTCATCAATCTGTCCGGTGGAAGTTCTTCTTTTGATAATGGCGAATCAAACTCTGTGGTTCACTTGCTGTATATCGTAAAAAAATTAAAAAACTCATGTCCCTGCATAAGTGGGGTCAAAAATGACCCCGAGGGTTGTTATTCTTCAAAATCTCTGAAATTAAAAGTTTTTACACTTCCATATTCCAGGTATTCCTCATAAAACATGTTTGTGACTTGAGGCCATTTGAATTTTTTTAAATGTTTTTATACATTTTAAGAAATTGCAGTTTTTGGTCAAAAATGACCCCAAGCATTTCCTACAGAATCTCAAGGGTTTGCTTTGGGAACCTTTGATTCTTACCAACTGTGACTGTCAGGATACATTTTCTGTCCCACTTACACATCTGATGCCTGCAGTCTCACCACCAGGAGGTCAGTTTGACACAGCAGCATATCATGTAAGTATTATCTTCATTTATCAACTCCATGACTTTTCTGTGATAGAGTATCATGTTGGTCAACAAAGTAGACACTAGTTAGCTAACTGCTAAATAATGTTAGTAGTAATGTTAGTACTCTGTTAGCTAGCTTACTAAGCTAGCTAACATTACACTAGCTTACTAAGCTAGCTAACATTACACTAGTTTAGTAAGCCAGCTGATATTACTGCGTTTGTTGTGTAGAGACTCACTGTATTCATAATTCCTTCTAATAAAAGCTAACCTGTTAGGTAACCTATTATATGATTATTGATGTGTGTGTGTGTGTGTGTGTGTGTGTGTGTGTGTGTGTGTGTGTGTGTGTGTGTGTGTGTGTGGGTGTGTGTGGCTGTGTGCGTGTGTGTGTGTGTACACATGCATGGC
>NW_011351948.1:0-2218 GCF_000735185.1 Notothenia coriiceps | reverse complement strand
TTTTTGTCCAATAATTTTTTTGTCCCTCGGTTAGTTGTCAGTATACAAAGTCATTCAAACTAGCTGCACCTTTACCAGCTTTGATAACAATCAATCAATCAATCAATCAATCAATCAATCATTATAAAAAAGTATTATTACAAACAAAAATATTTTCCACAACTTTTAAAATCCGTCTGACCCGTCTCATCTTTATATATTTATTATTATTATTATTATTATTATTATTATTATTATTATTATTTTAATTATTATTTATTTTAATAGCGTTCGTTTTTTCTATTTTTTTCACCACAGGGGGCAGTGAACTGATGTTTAAACAAAAACTAAAATCCTATGATGCATTGCGGTGGTCCGTTTCTAGCTTCCGGTCTAACTTCCGGTCCTCAGTTACTAACATACGTTGATGCAGATTTTATACCGAATGTAATGTTTTCAAGAGACTTTAAAAACACATACAAAGAGTTAGTTTATCCTTGGAGGTGATTTATCCGTGCTTTTATCCGTTAAACCGTGTTTTTGTTGCCTCCCGTTCTTTGCAATGTGGTTCTTCGTAGCTTTTTATAGAACGTTGCTGATCGGTAAACATAAGTAAAAGCATTAAAGGGAGATTAGTGTGTTTAACGGAAGTGTTTTATCTTTTATCAAGGAGAAGAAAGACTGGCGAACCAGGACGAAAAGGAGAGAGAGGTAACATCCTTGTGTGTGTGTGTGTGTGTGTGTGTGTGTGTGTGTGTGTGTGTGTGTGTGTGTGTGTGTGTGTGTGTGTGTGTGTGTGTGTGTGTGTGTGTGTGTGTGTGTGTGTGTGTGTGTCCTGACAGATGCCTCTTTAACAGCCTGGAGGTTGAAAGTAGCTTGTGAATTTACTCCAGGTGGAACTAAAGTCTGATTTAACACTTGATTATATTTCACATCATTCATCCAGATCTTTAAAGTAACTAAAGGTATTAAATGCATGTAGTGGAGGAAAAGTACACCATTTACCTCTGAACTGTTCTAAATGTAGCATTACATAGAAATACTCAAGTAAAGTAAAAGTACCTCTAAATGGTACTTAAAGTGGACCTATCATGCTATATCTGAACAATATATTGTAGGGCCATACCTATATAAAGTATATAAATATAGTTTTTTTTTCAAAATACCAAACAGACCCTACATGTTAGCCATGCCTCATTTCGCTCTATTTGCTCTTTCCAGCCCTGTTTTTGCAGGGGGCTGATTCTGTGAGCTGCAGCTGACCACGCCCCCTGCAGGAGAAGGGAGCGTGCTTTGAGATCAGCTGCTGGGCTGTCAGAAGAGGGGGAGCAAAAGAGATCTCCGTCCTCTGTGTTTTATTCTTATATGATTATATAGA
Source organism: Notothenia coriiceps (assembly GCF_000735185.1). Classification (NCBI taxonomy): domain Eukaryota; kingdom Metazoa; phylum Chordata; class Actinopteri; order Perciformes; family Nototheniidae; genus Notothenia; species Notothenia coriiceps. The sequence continues at coordinate 861 of NW_011351948.1, read as the reverse complement.
GTCATTATTCATTTGTTTTAAAGCTCAATAAATAACAAAGAAGACCTTTGAATGATCGGTATCAGATCCGTTGCAGCCCCGTTTTTTAGAGATTTGGGTATGGAAGAAAAGAGAGAGGGTTGTGTTTTCTGACACTTGGTGAGTTCCCTGACACACCGGGGACAAATCTTCATGAATGAAGACGTACAAAAGTGTATTTCGCATGATAGGTCCCCTTTAAGTACAGTTCTTGAGTAAATGTACTTAGTTACTTCTCACCTCTGCTTTGAACCTACGAAGTAGCTGTAGATTTGTTTTGTTGTCTCTGTTGGTTGTATTGAGTTGTCTTGTTTTGTGTCAGCTGTCGTTGTGTTGATTATTTCAGAGACACAGCTGGAGAAGGAGCACTGAGAGCAGCATGGAGAACAAAAAGACCCGTGGAGCTCAGGTCAGTGTGCACTTCATCACAATATATTCCTAACACTGTTATCCCCAAATGAAAGATCACAACCTGTTTATAAAATACAATATGAATGCACAATATGGTTAGATATAGGTTAGAAGAACGTTGCTGTATACCACACGATAACACTTTAATGGTCAGATCAAGACTGAAATGTGACTTGCATCACAGCAGCTCCATGTGTAACATCAACATAAACAAATATCAAGACACAATACATGAAAAACAAACAACAAACATGTAACATAACAGCAGGATCAGTGAGAGACAACCTGCTCAAAGAGCCTTCAGCGTGCTTTTGATCTGGATTCAGCTCTGTGTTTACTGAGAGGACTGACTGGAGCACAAAGGATGCTTCAGTCTGACTTTATTGAATCTCCATTAGATGGCAGCAGTTCATATTCTCTGTTCAGAGCATG
>NW_011351947.1:0-2185 GCF_000735185.1 Notothenia coriiceps | reverse complement strand
ATGTGTCGTATAACTGTGAAGTAACACTTTTTTTGTGTGAAACCCTCAATGAACTACATCTCCCGTCTCGCACCACACACCAAGACGGCCGGCACGTTGGCACATTTCACTTCTTTCTTTCAGAATGAGGTGAAAAGTATTAAAAGAGGTGAAAATCCCTTCCATACACAAAGGGGAGTTAGTCGGTTCCGTAAGAGCCAGCATGCGGGACCGGGATTCTGGGATTTGTCGTCTTTCTAGTTGCGTATTTTTCATAGTCTTATATTTCAACAGTTTTACGACAAACTGTGACTTTTTTGACATGGAAATTATTTTTTTAAGATTGACAAACATCATATGTGTAATTCGTGGCACAATTCAAACGGGATCGAAAGATGATCTTTCTCTCTCCATTGACTTCAATGCATAATTTTTCAGAAATAAGGTCCCATGGGGAGGAAGTAGATGGGCGGGACTTCACCACTCTATCGCAGTCTTCGGGGGCGGACCAGAGGATGGGCAGCCAATGACATCAGGCCTACTGCACAGCTCATTTACATATACACACAGCTGGAAACACTCACAGACAGATTAATGAGAAGATAGAAGGCAGAGACCGTAACACAGTTCAGTAATGTAAAAAGCAGTGCCACAATACTATATGTCAACATGTTTTCAAGTTAAAATGTATTGTGTGTCTAATATGCATTTTCCAAGCATTTAATAGTTGAAAACGTCGCTTTTCACAGTGTTTTTCATGACAGGATTAAAACAAGATCTGTTTTTTGGTCATACAGAGTTCTTCACAGTGGTCTAGTGGTCTAAGAATTGTTTTTACATGCAGGGGCCTGGGGTAACAGAACATCTGTCTCTCTGTTAAGGCTTTAATATTTGACAGTTCAATGAAAAGCAATGCCACACAAAGTCACTATTTCATCGTGTTCACAAGGTTAAATCAGCTTTCCTTGGTGCGGCCTGTGTTTTCATATATCTAAAACACTTCACCGTGGACTAGAGGTCTAAGACTTGGTTCTGTTTGCGGAGCCCACGGTTCATTCCCCTGTCATGAATTTCATAGTTTAAAACACCACTTTTTCCTGAGTTTTCATTAGATATGGAGATAGGATCTGTTTCCTGATACATCTGTTCACATCTTTTGTCTTCAGCTATGTTCGTTCATTTTCTGTTTTCAAAATCTGTCTTGAATATCTTTGACTAATCCCTGATCCCGCCCTCTTTAAGGCTCTTCTTATCAAAAGCCAAAACCTTCCTCTGTCATCGAGGGTCTTTTACCAGACGAAGGCTTTTGTTTGTAAATTACTTCCGAGAGGTCCCTCCCTCCTCTCACTCAAAGATATTCTGGTCATTAAGGTAAAGACTAAAAACTAAAAAAACCTTTGCAGTTCCTTTTCTGTTCACTAGTTTAAAAACAGAATATGAGAGAGAGTACACAGACTGTTTGGATGTAAGTAGGCCAATGAGTTTCAAATTCAGCAAAAAAGCAAGTCACATTTCTGTGGGTGATTGGAAACACTTTCTGACAAGCCATCATTTTGTAATAATTAGTAAATATATATCTAAACCAAAAACGCAATTACATCCTATTTGAGTGATTTTATGATCATTTTTGATGTATCTTTAAAAGAGGTGTAAAGTAACTAAGTACATTTACTCAAGTACTGTACGGAAGTACAATTTGGAGAAACTTGGACTTTACTTTAGCTACCTTGTACTTCTACTCCACTACAGTTCAGAGATACATGGTGTACTTTTACTCCACTACATGCATTTAATACCTTTAGTTACTTTACAGATGTGGATGAAGGATGTGAAATATAATCAAGTGTTGAATCAGACTTTAGTTCCACCTGGAGTAAATCCACAAGCTACCCTGCAGTATACAAAGTCATTCAAACTAGCTGCACCTTTACCAGCTTTGAGAACACTTTATGATCAATCATTATAAAACATATATAATAAAAAAAATGTATTATCAGAAACAAAAACATTTTTCCCAATGTTTAAAATCTGTCATACCAGTCCCATATTTATATTTATTATTATTATTAATACTGTGAATTGCTGTTGAAAAGAAATACTAAAATCTCATGATGCATTGCTTTCAATATAAATATATTATAATACATATATATAAAATAACAATAGTTGAAAAAAATAATGTATTTCATTCTTAATTTTATCATTC
>NW_011351946.1:0-11793 GCF_000735185.1 Notothenia coriiceps | reverse complement strand
TCTTAAGCATTTATCAGACGGAATTGTGACATGATGTCTGAATTGACTTTAGGTGGACACAGGGACAAAGCATTTGCTGTACCTGATACAGAGGCACTGACTGCCTGTCGAATTTGCATGATTTTGTCAGTGCATTTAATTTGCCTACATTTTCAGCTTTAGATTTTGGCAACATATTGTAACCGACAAGCTGACCCCATTCATTTTTAAACTGGCTTGTGTATTTGATAACATATTCATTATGTCTCTAATAATTTCCCAATTTTTTAAATGTGTTGCAGATAAATGAGCAGTTCCAAAGATGCACTGCGGTTCCACTTGAGTCAACATTTATGTTTCATTCTGGACAGGTACACGCCAAAGCTTCTGGAGCTGTTCAATGCAAAGGGAGGAGCAGTTGGTCAGCGCATTAAAGCATTGTTGAAGGCACTGATTCAGGTGAGTTAACAGTGGTACATACTAAGTGTTTCGTTTCTTCTTCAGTCATCTTGCCTAAAATCAGTTGATCTTTTCAAAAACTTTTTTTTGTAAAAAGGACCAGTGTGTCAGATTCACTGGTAGCCAGAACTGAGGTTGCACTCCATAACCCACTTAACAACTCAACTAAACCGACAACTAGATTTGAAATGTTCATCACATTTGGTGTAATTTCCTTTTATGAATATACAGTATATTGATGATAAACTTTTTTATTAAAATTAGTCATGCTCTTCTGAATGTAAATCAGCATTTAATTTCTTACAAAACGTTTAACCACATAACAAAACATTAGTTGTTCAGATGTGCTCCCCGACCCACTTTACACTTATTCTGATTAACTACATTCAGTAGGGGCTTGGACTGTGAGCCGTATAGGGTCGCCGGTTCAAATCCCTGACCAGACCTAAATATGGAGTGTGACTGCTACTTGGAGAGGTCCCAGTTCACCTCCTGGCCCCTGCCGTGGTGCCCTTGAGCAAGGCACCGGACATCCCCCCCCACTCCCATTGCTCCCTGGGCGCTGTACAATAGCTGCCCACTGCTCCTGGCATAGACTCCTGGTACTAGGATGGGTTAAAAGCAGAGGCCAAATTTCACTGTGTGCTGCATGTGTGACCATTAAAGAGGGTTTCATCCCTCCCATTCTATTCTACATTTACATGCTTACATGATACCAGAATAATATTAATACATTATATTGAGATAATATACCAGTTGTATGTATATACAAATATTTCTCTATTAGATGGTTATTTGTAAGTGTTGCAGCCACAGATTAGGCGGTCACCAGTTGTCTTTCTTCACTCGTCACAACTTTTTTGTTCTACGAGTACAACTTTGATCATACACGTATTCTCTTGCCTACATTGCTCTGCTGCAGGTACACTTAATTCAACTTACTAGCCTAACTCCGTACTTATTTACAACCACAGAAGAAGAATTCTTCTTCTTATGCTTCTTCTTCTCTCTTGACGCAACCTTATGGCGAAGACTAACAACAGCATTTCCAAATAAAATACTGCTTAGCAAGAACACAATATCATAACATGTACATGTGTGACATTAGAAATAATAAAGAACAACATTAGATGCAAATAAAAAATGTATTGTGGGGTTGCTTCTTACATGTTGTACACAGTGGAAATAAACATTCTGGTCAACTTAACATCAGGGATCTTCTTAATTAACATATATATCCGAATTAAGCTGTCACATAAACACAAGATAATTAAAAATAAATCGTTAAAGATTGGTTGAAATAATCAACTGTTCTTATTTATTCTAGGACCCATGTGCTACTGTCTGTAAAAAGAGAGAGGTGACCTTGAGATGCCTCATTGAATATATGGGAGAACGTGGAGAGGAGCTAATCTCTGAGCATGAGGTGAGGTTAAAAATAGGTAGTTTGACATTTTATGAACTATGTCATCATGACTATGTGGTAAATTCTTGCAAAACAGTCTTTTTTGTAAAGTCTTAAACCCCTTGTAATGCACGTGAATTGCACCTCTGTTACCAGCTAATGTAAACTCGCTGTACTCGTTGTGACTTCAAGACAGATTTTTTTGTTGTTGAGGAAAACACATCACCTATCACCTTATGTTTGCCTCAGTGTGAACATAAATACAAATGTTCTTAAGATTAAAAAACATTAGTTAAGACATGACAAACATTGTTCTTAAAAGCCAGGATTTTGTCAACTGTGTCTGTTTTTATAGGTGCCTTAACAAACAGAAAATACTGTTTAAGTATAAGTTCTAACTTTTTGTAGGTCATTAGCAGCACTTACCTTAAGAGTAACTGTAAGTTGTTAACACAAATGTTAAGACTTTCTCCTGTCTCAGTGTTACGTTAATGTTATATATGTGTTGTGCTTCTAAACATGTTACTGTTTTATGAAAACCGTTTGAAAGCACTTTCTGCTGCTTATGTTAATAAAATGTATTAACATTTCCATAACATTCTCTTTTTTAAATCTATTTGTTTAATCTGCAATGTTTAAATGCTATCAAATATTCAAAGGGTTGGATTGAAATCAGGAAGAGTTTGTCATATACGTAGGTTCTGGCAACTCAATTGAGTTTTATAATTTATTTATTTACTCTTGTCTTTTGTGGTTCTTAGCATATTGTTATTTGCATTGGTTACACTTAATATGTTGGCTTTTAATTGTAGGCTCATCTCATCTTTTCACATGCAGAAAAAATCACAATAGTGAGTTTACCCAACTCCTATAATTGCTTGGAACCACTTGACACATATTTTTTTAAGTTTTAGCAAAGTAACACATTCTTGAGTAGATTAAGACTTAAAAAAGTAAGTTTCACCAACTAAAAAAATGCAAAAGTTGACTAAACTCTTAAAATTGCTTGGAACATTTTTTTAAAGTTTTACCAAAGCAACAGTTTTTACAGTGCATTAAAGGTCTCCTATTAGGCCTATGCTATTTTTAGGCATTACGGTCCTCAGATATATACAAATATATAAAAAAACATGTCTATGATGTGTTTTGCTCAAAATACCCAACAGATAATGCATTTTAGACATATCCCTCTGTTTCAACCCTGTTAGGGAAGTGCTGATTCTGGGTCAGTAGCTGCTGGCCCCGCCCCCTTTGGAGCACGCAGGCACACTGTGAGCTCCAGAGAGATGAGTGTTTGCTCTGCTCAGATGCAGCTAAATAATGCCATGATTAAACGCCATTTCATGTTCCAAACCACATCAAGGATTATTTCTGAAACAGTATGGAGCTCAAATGCTTTTTCTCTTGCGGGTTTACCACAAGGTGAGTTCCTTTTTTTATTTGCTGCTTTTTTACACATAGGCTACTCTCTCCAGTACAGGTTAGCTCTGAGTGTTAGCGATCTTTGCTAATGTAAACAAAGACCATATTACGTCCAAAACATGTCACATATTGTTTTTGATAGTGACGTTTCTGATCGGGCCTTGGGTGTAAAGCCAGCCCACATTTCCGATATTACGTCATATCGGACGTAAATCTGGATCAGCTCCGTTGTACACCCGTTTTTAGAGATTTGGGTACGGGGGAAAAGAGAGAGGGTTTTATTTTCTGACACTTTTTGAGCTCCCTGACACACCGGGGACACAATTATGTATAAAAGACATCAAAAAGTGAATTTTCCATGATAGGAGACCTTTGAACACTGTTAGCATTAGACTCAGGAGGTAAAGTATTGAACTGACTCAATGAATCTATTCATTAAAATAAATTGCAAGAATTGATCAAATTGGAATTAGGCCACTGCATTGTTAACAATACCGTTTTAGATATTTGACAATATTTGTGTAGTTTGTGAAAATATTTGCAATATTTAAGATGAAATGTAAATATGATGTACAATATAAGAATCACAATATTCACTAATATGAGGGCCATAAGGGGGTGTGTTACCTGTTACCTTTCTTAAAGAGGTTTTTGTACTTTTAGTCTTTCAATATTGTGCTTACATTTCATACATTAATATTGTTAACATAAGGCTTCCAGGTAAAAGTCCAGCACATTTTTACTACTATGACAAACCAAAAAGTCTGCAATGTAAAAGGTCTATCCTGTTTTAATGCACTTGTAAATCCTAACATGAGTGTGTGTTGTTGCAATGTGATGTTCCCGTCCTCCAGACAGGAAGGAGAGTCTCCTTACGCCAGGCAGAGGGAGCCAGGAGGCCTGCAGGCTGCAGACGGTATACAGGCTGCAGGGAAGAACACATTAATTAAATTGGACAGAATGTAATCCGCAAGATCCTTTTATTTTGACCAAGCAATCCTCTGCAGAGTGTCTGATGTATATGTTCCTCCTTTGAGAGTATAAAAGTATGTTGTTCAGTGAGATCTTTACTGGATCCTTACTCTCTCTTGTGTGTTGCTGTCAATCTCCAGGTGCCAACTTTAACCCAAAAGCACCGGCACCCTTCTGCTGCTGCAGACCTTCCCAAGAAAAGGAAGCAGACCTCCAGGGCCCCTCCTTCCAAACATGCTAACCTGCCACCTGTTGCTACTGTGGCCCCCAGACCTCCACTGCTCCACTGCACCACGACGCACCTGTCAACATACACAACCGCTCAGTAGAAGAGTTCCAGCGCATCTACCATGGAGTTGTGGCAACACATAGATATTAAACACATTTTCCAAATCACTTAGAAATCCATCTCTTAGGTTTTCATTCATCCAAAACATTTATTTAGCTTTTCCTTCAACTCCTCACAGGTTCTCAAGCCTCAACCTCTGTCAGTAAACCTATATCCTGTTGCCACGTGGAGACCTCAGTGTAAGGCAAGGATCAAAGACACACATGTAAGTATCATGCTTCAGTGCAGAAACATAACAGTGTAATAATAATATGACTAGACTGAATAAAATGTGTTTCTGCTGCTTCATTGTTTTCATCTTCTTCTTCACTCAGGTATGTACATATGTACAAACACACATCAACTGAAACCTGACTGACTGTGATGCTAAACTTCATCGACCAGAAGGAGCTCCTCTTCCTCATTCGCCTTTGAACGCAAGGTAGTGTTAATACGGCTGATGTATAGAAGTATGAGATATTTGTTAGTGCTATCTCAGTTAATCTTATAAAGCCTATCAAAGTAGTTCAATAAACACAGTTATATATCTGTAAGTGAACATCTATGAGGTTAAAACTTTTCGCAGGACTAAAAAAATAAAATGTTAGAGGGGTTGGTAGTTATGAATGTAAACAATTTTACTTTTTAATAATTCATTAATATGTTCAAGGTTAGATAAGGGGGAAAGCTCAACACAATTCATTCCTGGTCACTTCAGTTATTTTAAATTTCACAGAAATGTTGTGTTTTGTCATACGTTCGCAAACACTGGTGCACTTCAAGAGTTCCCGTACTGTTTTTTTTTTACATGCATCTGCTGTAAATAGTTTGTGTTAAATATACGAATTGATATGTCTGGATGTCGTTTCTAAATGCTTCCGTTTTGTACTGTTATTTTGAAAGCATTGATGTTTATTTACAGTTTATTATAGTAGAAGCAGTTCTTCAGTGTGGCCTGTAGATGGCAGTAAACACTCACAGACGGGAGCTCCAACAAGCCGTTTAGGACATAGAGTGAATACCATGGTGAATACACATAGCCTACTATACAGAGATGCTGTATGAGAAAACAATGTGATTTTGGAAAATTGCACAATATAAATATATTTTAGTATACCTCAACAATGGAATTGTGATCAGTAGAAATGGCCATGACATGGGACCTTTAAACGAACGCGTGTTTAGTAAAACCAACGTCGATGCCACCATGATAATAATATATAACTTCCGGTGAATACTTTCACAATAAAACTAAAATTACAGACACGTTTTAAGGCACATCATGTTCCATGTGATGTTTTCGTGTTGAAGCAAAGCGATACATCCTGTCACGATACTTTGGCTTTTTCAACAGTATAGAGAGAAGTCTGTGAAACATCCCTTCTCTACATTAAGTGGAGTTGAAAAGGTCCGTCGTCACGTCCAAAACTTTACGTTAAGACAGAGGCAGAAGTCAACGTTATTCGGTGGCTAGAGGCATCGTTTTTGACAACTACGTAACGTTAGCTTCAAGCTAACCAAGCTGTTCTTCTGAGTTTTTCACTTACCGGGGTAAGTTGACTATGGACACCGTTAGCCCATGAATGAGCTTTTACTAACAATAATTTAACGAGTTATTTTATCGGACATCACAGTTATTTGTTTATGTTTCTCTTGTTACAATCATATTATGGCGTCAGCTGTTGTTTGTGTGTCGGCAACTTAGCCTTACTTTAGAGACCTCTTTTACAACAGATGACGCATCTAAGGGGATCAGGTAACGTTGATTATAATGAGTATTCATTACATGTTTCAAATTATAAAATGACGTCTGGTTGTCAATTGGCTGCTCTTAGCTCTGTGGCCAAAGATAAGCAGTAATTTGAATGGAAATACCCTAAAGTATAAGCACATATTTTGAATTATAGGTATGGTAAACATCTGCTCTTATGCTTTACATGTTTTTACGTGAGTTCTGTCAGCCCATGTGGATGGATGCAGCTAGTTATACATCCAGCTAATTGTACTTGTTTTCAGAGGGAATGGAGAAAGCTAAACAAGTTGCATTCGACAGTGCCAGACTCCAAGTGATCAAAGATGGCTATGAAAGGGCCTTTGAGTGCATAAATAAAGGACTGTCTGTAGATGAATCCGGGGACAAGACACATGCCCTGGAGCTCTACAAGCAGGGGAGAAAGCACCTCCTCAGGGCCATCAGTGTGCCATCCCAGGGAGACGAGTGTTATGGCAGCTCCTGGGAATCAGCCAGGCAGATGCAGCAAAAGATGCAGGAGACGCTGGACAACATCACCACTCGACTGGCCATTCTGGAGACCAGCTCTGACCTTGGATCTGCACCTACACTGAATACTAGCAGTGGATCTGACCCTGATGTTGCAGACACGTCTAAAGAAGGTCTCTATCCAAAACTTTCTTCCAAAAACAAACCAGATCCACTTTCTGCTAGCAGCCAGGCAGCAGGGGCTGTAGGAGGCGTGTCTGCCTGCAGCAGTAAGGGTCTCCCCCTCTCACCCACCAGACAGCATGTGGGTCCAGTGGAGAAGCCTCCAGTTTACTCTCCTGAGGCGGCTGAAGGCCACCTGTCTGTCTCATACGGCACAGATGAGGGGGAGTTGTCTTTGGTTGGGGAAGAGTTCTACAGTCGTACGTCTAACTCAACACCATCTCCCCAAAGTATGGGTGAAGAGGGAGAGGAGCTGATGTACATCCCTCATGGTGTACAGATATTCTTTGTCACGCCTGAAGGTGAGGTGAGCGCTCCCTCTTACCCGGGCTACCTGCGGCTGGTGAAGTTTACCAGTGACCAATCCGACAGAATGCCCAACCGCCCACCAGCTTTTCTGCAGGTAAGGTCAAATCAGTTCACCCCCCCACACACACTCACACTAAAACAAACGTAGTTACTTAGCCTGAAATAACTTGATAAGCCAGCCCTCATGACCATCTGATGCAATAAGCAGGATTGAAACGCCATCACTGCCATGTCACCAGTCTGTCTCGTGACCTTTAACCTGATTTGATAAAACGTTTGCTCGGCTCATCAAGCTCTCTCTGACTGTGAGTCAGCAATAGGAGACTGGTTAATGATCTCTAACCTACTACATCGACTTTATCATGTGATTGTTGTTTACTTGGTGCCCTAAGCTCAATTGATTTATGGATACAGTTTCATGCTCCTGGGAAATCTCGCATCAGGATCATAATTGGTACTTCACTCATGACCTACTGGAAATCAACTTCCTCCACATAAAAAAAACGCATCATGTATAGACTTGGCCACAATAACCTCCACATCAAACAACTTTGATGATCTTGTGACTATTTCATTAAAAATATATATAAATGATGTGGCATATTTATATATTTGGCTAAAAGTATAAAATAAATAAAACGTACCTTATGCACAGACCAGCTCAGGGAACACAATTGCCACTGAAGCAGACCTTTTTTTTTTAAGCATGGTGCCTGAAATGCATTGATACCAGAAAATAGTTATACATTACAGTCTGCGGGTAGGTTTATCTGCGAAAGATACCTTTTATAATTCAATCAAATGTAGCCCTGTTTTGACTAATGATTTATATGTGTACCGATATATCACTTACATTATTCAATACATCCTTTGTACTGAAGTATTGAAAAAGTAAAAATTACATTTTTAATGTAAATGATTTGCTGTGGCCAATTGTTTTCATTGCATTTACAGACCCTTGCAACTCTCTGATTGTAGAACCACACAAACAAGAAGAAGCAGATAGCAAAACCTATACAAACTGACAACAAATATTTGCTGTCAATAATAATGCTTTTACTTCATCCACCTTATCCAGTCTTGAGCACATTTGTGTGATTTCTTTACATTTGATTGTCAACGTTTTGCTGTTTTAAAACCACCAATACACTAGTGGATCATGAGACTGAAATGTGGCTCTTCATTGGGGAATTTCCCAGTTGGTATTTCCCTCAGTGACATCAGTGCAAGTAAATCAACTAAACCCTGCTTACACTGTTATGCCTTATAATCCTATTAGACATGCAGAGGGAGAGTGTTTCCTCTGGCGTCTCCTCTCCTACTGTTCACTGTTTTGCACTACTTAGGATCACCATTAGGCATGTGAGGCATGTCATTTTCAAGGTTTTGCAAACCTATACTTAAACGGCCGTATTATGATTTTTGGGCACTTCCCTTTCCTGAAGGTATTATATGGGATTGTGTGCATTTAAAAGGTCTTAAAAGGCTAAAATCCCCCCAAAAACCTTAGTTACATTGCTATGTATCAACCGCTCTTCTATTGGCTACCACTCCAACACATTGTATATGATTTGCTAGGGGATGTGATAACTGTAGGCGGTTGACTAATCACAACAGAGCCGGCCAGCCAATCAGAGCAGTCTGGGTTCTCGAGGTCCTTCAGCACAGGCAGTATGAGGAAAATAGTGCACTTTTTGAACATTAAAGCATGTAAACATGTCACAGTAAAGGCACAACATACAAATATATAAACCTGAAATGAGAATAATATGTCCTCATAAGCAGGATATTTTTGCAAAGGTTTATCCCTCTATTACATTTGTCTTGAATGTTAATTCAATTATTTTAGTTTTTTTAATATATATTGGGGCATGTTTCTCAAAAATAAATTCAAGTGTTGGTCTGATTCACATCTTCTTGACTTCATTACATGTAGTTATTTATCCTAAAATCACCCATTTATATCCTTTTTGTTTCGCTTCCTGGTAGGTGTGCGACTGGCTGTATCCTCTCATGGCCGTGGACTCCCCCGTGTTGCTCTGTAACACTGGTGTGTTTATGTTTCCGGACATGATGGCGCCGGCTCCAGGTTATTATGTCGGGGTGGTGCTGTCCGCTGAGCTGTCTGCGGCTCACAGAGCGCTGTTCCAGGACCTGCTGTCCCAGATGACAGATCTCAGGGTACAGGTCAGTGTGACTTTGCAGTCAGTTTTTCAACAGCACACACATTTGATATTCTTTGGGGAACATACATCTGAATATATAACATAACAGGGCACCAGTTGCCATGTTTTTTCATGCTGACCAAATGCTCTGAGAAAATGATCCTCTGAAATGAGTTTGTACTGTTTACACACATTAAAACATGTGCACATAAGTATTTCAAGTCCCCACAGAATTACACAAATCCTCTTGTGCCAGTGAGGGGTACAGAGAGCTATTTTAGGAAAATTAGCCTCAAGTTCGAGTGCTCAACCACTATTGGTAGTTACAGGCATGTGACAGTGGGTGTATCTTCCTATTCTTTGAAAGCTGCAATCTCACATATCAGTCATATTGTTTAATAATAACATTACCAAGTAAGGTGGGTCATAGATTTGTCCTTACACATACAGACACTTTTTGCTTATTAACTCTGCATTGAAGTGCAGTTGTAAGTCCTGGATGATATATAGTGTGCCATAATGAAGCAAGTTAGCCTGTCACTTAATAGCCTTCACTCTCCTCCTGCCGTCACTGACACATTCTGCAAATACTGCAGATATTTAATCTTTCCCTTCCATGAAAAACATTGAAGTTAATGCATTGCTTACATCATGCTTTGAGGCTTTATTGTTTTTTGCCTCGCATGAAACTCTTGCTCCTGCTTACTTCTGAGCTGGCACACATCTCCAAGTTAGCCCTGCCTCAGCATTGCAGAGATTTGAGAAAGGCAGGTGAGGAGAATTAATCAGTTATAATGCTCTTATCAGCAGCAGTTGGAACAGCTTCAGAATTTCAGCTGAAAGACAAGTGCCAGTTCAGCCATGATGGAGGTAGAGACGCTGGCTCGGATCGAAGCCAAACAAGGTCATTTCTGTTGTATGCAATCAGGCTAGTCATCTTTTCTGATGGACCTGATTCTCTGTCGGCCGAGGGTAGGCACTTTTGTGTTGTTTTCAGTTTTTAGGTCAAGTAGAATTTCTTAAATTTGAGCACAAAGGGAGACTGTTTCCTGACTGAATAGAGACCTTTTAAAAGGATTTTTTTCTCTGTGGCAAACAAAAGCCACATTGTAACGAGAAGCACATACTACTAAGAGGAGCTATTGTGTTAATTTGGGGTAACTTTGAGACAAGCTTCTGGACGAAAATGTGTACAGCTTGCACAAAGTAGCACTTTTAAGTGGCATTTAGGTCTTCATTTCAGCCCGTATTGTCTTCACCTTGCAGTAGCTAACCAATGTGCCTATGTGAACAGGCTCCAGAAGAAGCTGCAGAGACCATTAATCTCAGTCAGAAGGTGTCCATCGCTACGCCTCAGGAGACTGCAACAGGGGTCACAGAGGAGGATGAGAACGAGGAGGGGAAGGCTCTGCCTGAGTGGAGTGAAAAGGTGGCAAGCGGGATCCTGACAGGTGAGGTCAATTCAATTAAATTCAAAACCTTTATTTATTCAGGTGAAAACCCATTGAGATCATTGACCTCTTTTTCAATGGTGACCTGCTGCAAGTAGGTTCCAACATGAATACAAACATGACAGAAAAACAAAGAGGACATCATATGGCATATTTACATTCACTACAGTTTGTATAGCTAGTAACATTTACAGATACCAACAGTTTCCGATTGGATAGCATCTATCCTTGCTTTAAAAACATGTAATGGAACCAAACTGCTCAACTTCCATTCCTTTTGCAGACTGTTCCAAGTTAGCGGAGCTGCGCATCTAAAAGCTGTATTCCCTAAGACAGTCCTAGCAGTTGGCACATTTAATACAACCACAGCATTCGATCTCAGGCAGTAGCCATTTACAATACGCCGTGAGATCAGGGAGCAGATGTAGGATGGAAGTTTCCCTAACATTGCTTTGTAAATAAGAAGATACCAGTGATTGAGCCGCCGTGCAGTTAGTGAAAGCAAACCTGCCCTTGCATACAGGGTACAGTGATGGGTTAATGCTTTACAGTTTGTCACAAATCTCAGTGCACTGTGATAGGCGGCATCTAACTTGATCAGGTAATTGGCCGGTGCATTCATATAAAACAGATCACCATAGTCCAGCACAGGTAAAAAGGTCACAGTGACTAGCCTTTTCCTGGCCTCAAGTGAGAAACAGGACTTGTTTCTGTAGAAGAAACCTAGCCTAACCCTCAGTTTTTTTAGCAGGTTATTGGCATGCAGTTTAAAAGAGAGACAGTCATCAAGCCAGATACCAAGGTATTTGTAACAGGTAACCACTTCAAGTTTTTTCCTTGCATAGTTACAATATCTAAAA
>NW_011351945.1:0-4070 GCF_000735185.1 Notothenia coriiceps | reverse complement strand
CGCCCGTGAGAACCACCCCTGGCATCCCGGTGACGCGCGGCGCCCACTAAAAAGCCTCTGGGAGCGCCGCGACAGGTGAATCTGCAAATGAGGCTTGCAGAACCACACCCTCAAACCTTACACAAAAGTGGACATTTAATGACTGTAGTTGCGAGGATAATACACATGCATCATAGATTTTTCATTTCATTCTAAACTACATGTCTTAACCTTTTCCCCAGCCCCTACAGTCTATAAAACACACTGAGATCAAACTGCGACTGTCACGGACAGACAGCAGCGATTGCGTTATTGAATGGTAAATATATATATAAAAAAAACACAACACATCCAAGTACTTTTTCAGCTGTAATTGCATTATTGCATACTTTTTATTGACAGTTTTGCATTTGGAGAGGCAGGGTAACAACGGAAAGCTTGGTAGCCTATTACTTAGATACGTTTTACATTTTTGGAGGGAAACGCTTGTGTTCATGTTAGCATGGGTAGCATGATCATGTTAAGACTATGAATATCATTTTAGCACAACAGTGGATGAACAATTGATACATGTGTTTGACCAAGAACAACAGGAAGAACAAAGTAAAAGGGACGAACAAATGTGTGAACAAGTATTAAGAACAGTGTATTGAAACAGTGATTTGTGTTAGAACAAAACAAAGTAAAATGAATGAGAAGGAGAACAAAGAGGGTTAGGGTTAAACAGAAAAATATTAATTCAGCCAAAAAACACAATTTGATTAATCTAAAGTGGAAAACAATCTTCAACACAGACCAAATTATTGCCCTTGGACAACAAAATATATGGTGGGGCAAAGAAACGATAAATTAAATTGAGACAGAGTGGGAGACTGAAAATGATTACTATGATAAATATTAAAACTATTTACAAAACTATTTACAGAAGCTCCTGTTGAACCATGGTTCAAAACCCCTACAGGATATAAAACCTTCCAAGCCATGATCTCTGCCTGAAATCAGGACCACTCAGAGGAGAATGCAGCACATCAAACTGGAGTCAGGAGTGTGAATAACACATTTTGAAGAAGCCATGTTGCTGGACAGCAACCTTCCCTCATGCCATGACCTGAAGAAAAAAATCCTCTCAACATACATCAGGCTGAGGTTAAGGATTGCATCAAAGTGCATCAGGGCTGAGAGGAAGGATAAACATAAAGGGTATCTTGGGAGCAAGAGTCAGAGTAAGAAGGCAAAGAAGACCCAACAGACCTCTGCACCGAAGGTCATAACATCTAGGCCACTGCCAAACACCTTACTCGTTGCCATCGATGTACTTGGCATCTCCATTCCCGGTCCACCGTCAGCAGCCTCCAGCCTCCTCTTCTTTCAGCAGTCATCACCTGCAGCCGTTGCCAGCACCAGCCTCCTTCAGCAGCAGCACCCTCCGCAGCAGCAGCAGCAGCACCCTCCTCCAGCAGCAGCAGCCTCCGCCAGCAGCAGCAGCAACAGCCATGGCTGACATATGAGGCTGAATAAAAAAAAGTGCTTATTATTTTTTTTAAAGTGTTTATTTTGTTAAAAATAAACATTTTGGATGCATGACCATGTTTTAGGCTCATCCTTCATTCACTGCTGTAGAGTAGCCTGTTCAGTAGGCTATTATTTTTTTTAAACTGAATAATACCTTTGAAGAACAATCATTAAACTAGTGTGTATATTACAATACAAAGGAATCTATCCTAGCATGCCATCAAGCATTAAAAAGTAGCGCTAGGCTAGTTGTACAGTACGGATGACAGTCAACATGTCACATAATGAAATGTTAGTATATCCCAAAATTCAATGAAATATTAAATGAAATATTTATCACAAACGCCACCTCATTTCTACTAGTGCTAGCAGTTAAGTCATGTCATACAGAAAAAGCCGACTAAGGATGGCTGACACGGTTTGGTTCAGCAGATAAAAACCAAAATAACAAAAAAGAACATAATCAATTTAGTTACCCTGCATCATTGATATATAAGCTGCTAGCGATTCATTACTGAAATATTACCTTCAAAGCTAACAAAGTCGCGCTAGCTAACTAGCAGGCAATGCTAGCAAAATTGGTTGTAACAACCAAGATAAAATATAGATAATTACGCTGTGCATATACAAATGAAGACCAGTATAAGCATCATAAAGGGCCTCTGATACAATATAGACAGTTGACAATTCAAAAGAGTTCGATATTTCAGCAACTTACCTCTGGAACTAATCGACGCGCCGTAATGTAAGTGAATGAGGTCCAACGTCCAAATGACAATATTTTTGAACTATTTCGATGTCCATACCCCGGAAGTAGGCGCCGCCATTTTTTACAACGGAGGTCTATGGGAGTGTCCTAACTCTTATCTCTCTAGGGCTCTGGGCGAAGCTTTGAAAGATTTTTTTCATGCCTGTGTGTGGACGGGCCGTTAGCCTCCTAGCCTCCTAGCCTCCTCCTTCCTTCCTTCCTTCCTTCCTTTCCTCTTGCTGCTCTCCTGGTGTTTGTCGCCCCCTTGTGACAGCTGTGCATTACAACAAAAGCTTTCACTCAAATGTTAAACTGGCACTTTTAATTTAAGAAAGTATTGATTTCTGCAGAGGGTTCAGTTTGAAAAGGGGTGCGTCCAATTTGTCTGGTGCAGTTTTAATATTTGGTTTGGATTGAGAGTCAAAGGTTACACAAAAGGATGCAACAAGTGGTCAAAAGGATGCAAAAAAGAGACATTCACAACATGAAACGTATAGAAGCTACAGAACATGTTACTTCTAATTCTCTTTAACAGAATAACACAGTAGTGACTAACTCCTAGCCTCCTTCCTTCTTTCCTTCCTTTCCTCCTGCTGCTCTCTTCAAAGAATCAAAGGTTGTACAAAAAGATGCAAAAATGAGATGCAAAATAACTCAAAAAAGGACAAATAAATAAAAAAGAGAGTATATTACTAACAATCAAACGTATATAAGCTACAGAAAATTGTATTTCTAATTATCTTCAAGAGAATAACACAGTAGTGACTAACTCCTCGCCTCATAGCCTTCTCCTTCCTTCCTTTCCTCCTTCTCTCCCTGGTGTGTGTCGCCCCCGTGTGGCAGCTGCGCAGAATAACAGCAGGTGGAGGAAAATGATTTCACTTTCTATTCTGCTGAATGGAAACGAAGCTTTTAAGTCAGAAAGTTAAGATTGTTGTGCTTCCAGAGACTCATTCTTCCAGGATTTCTATCAAATGGAGAAACAGGAGGCCACGCGCACCTGTGGGCAGTGGTGAGTTCAGGGACATCAGGTGCAAATCACTTTGAAAAGTGTGTTTTAAAGTCGTTTTGACAATAAGTAGGCATATGTATCGTGTTGTATATTGAATGTAGGAAGCGATCCGATAAGGAACTCTTCAGCGCGGACAGAAGTTAAAGATTTATGTCAGTGAGATTTTCTGTTTAACGAACAGCTCAACGATCAGAGAGCAGGGCTAAAGTCCTTGTTGGTGCTTTATCTAAAAGGTTTTCTAAATCTGAACACATTGTACGACAGAAATGCAGAATCAATGCTAAACTAAGGAGGAATACACATTATTTCTAACCTCTTTTTGTGGTGATTTTGAAACTTTTCGTAGTCGTTTTCTGTTGTTTTGGTAATTTATGTAGCGTTGCTTTTAATCTCTGGTTGTTTTGGTCACAATGTTGTTGCGTGTAGTTGTTGTGTTTCTATGTCATTTGTGTCAATTGTATTTATTACTTCTATTTGTGTGGTTTTGCCAAATATTTTGGTCATTTGGTGTTTTTTTTGGAGTGGTTCACTTTTTATATTTTTGTAGTCTTATGTATTAGTTTTGCATAATGACTTGTTTGTTTGTGTTTCTTTTGTTTAATTAGTCATCTGTCAGATATAGTTTTACTTTTTGTTAGCAGATTTAGACTTATACCTTCTGTCTATCTGCAGCAGAAAGGTGACTATTCTCACAGTTCAAGTCTAGCCATTCATCTCGGCGTTATTTATTAGATGCACACAAGTCGAGACATGAGAACCGACAAAGAAGGGGCGTGACTCCAACTGTCATATTCCCCAGGTAGTGACATCACAATCATG
>NW_011351944.1:0-2763 GCF_000735185.1 Notothenia coriiceps | reverse complement strand
TTACAAGCAAATAGAAAAATAATAATGAAAAGATAAATGAATAATAAATAATGTGAAATTACCTTTACTTACCAGCAGGTGTCTCTACACAACAAGTAAACACTCAGCACTATTTACTTTGACATTTGTCACTAGCAAATATAAACAAATATGCAATAAAACACTCTTTATCAAGCTGTTTAGTGCAGCATCAGTCTGCTGTTGTATATTTAACCTTGTTAGTATTCTCTTTTTTCTTCTTTGATGTTATATTTATTCTCATGTTCTCCCCCCTCCTCTTCTTTACACCATGAGCACCCAAGCGACTGATGTGATTCCTAATGAATCAATTAGCAGCACTATTATGCATGAGAAAAAAAACTCACACAGTGCCCACACATTATTAATATTTTTTTTATTAAGTCTGACTCGAGCCTTTTGATCTGCTCACTATCTCTGCCCCGCTGGTATCAGGAAAACACCAACGCTTCATCACAATCCCAGAGGAAGATTAGTGTCAACATTGTTTGAAGCCCACTTTTTCTTTCTATTTAAAATAAATGAATGTAGATTATAAAAACATGATGACATACAGAGACACAGCCACACATTTACTCTGTGGTGAGCTAATGCAGTGCTTCATATTTCCATGTGATTAATTCAGATGCGTTAAGTGGGCTGAGCTGTCCACTGGCCCGTGGCAGGAATCACAACGCTGAGCTGAAACAGATCGCCTCTTGGCCTCAAATTAAAGGCCATGGTGGATAAAAGGAGCATACACTGCAACATTTCCTCTTTATTCATAGAAACATATTTCTTCAACAACTCGACCAAGGAGGTGACTTATAAAATTACTTATACCACTGTAATTTCACTAAGTGTTTTTTTAGTAAGAAGTGAGGATGACTACAAATAGTCTCTCATAAGATTTAATAGAAGTATTTGCATAGAAGGAATTACATTTTCTTTGTGCGTGTTTTTCACATTTTCTTGAAAAGTTAATTCGGTTAAAGGTCCCATAACATGGCAATTCCTACTGATCATAATTCCATTGTTGAGTTCTACTAAAATAGATTTATATTGTGCAATGTTTCAAACTCACATTGGTTTCTCATACAGCATCTCTGTATAGTATGTGTATTCACTCTCTGCCCTAAACGGCTTGTTGGAGCTCCTGCCCCCCTCCCTGTGAGCCCAGTGTGCTCTGATGAGTCCACCACCGTTACAGCTGAACATCAGTGTTTATGTGTTACAATGCAACCAGAAAATGACACCAGTAACGACAAACAGATGAGAATGCTGCGTGGGGTCTGGGTGCCGTGTTGACGGGACGTTGCGGGGCTTGCTGCTTCCCCCTGTGGGGCTCGAGGAGTGGACAGTGTGTGAGCTGGATTACTGGTGTCGTTTCCTGGTTGCTGCGTGGGGTCTGCATGCCATGCAAGCGGACACCACAGAGCTCAGCCTGAGCACCGCGGTGTCCCGCCGGCACGGCACTTGGTCTATATCCAGCATCCAGGGAAACACAGAGGGAAATCCATCTCACACTGTCCGCTCTAGGAGCCTCGCGGGGCGGACTCCTGAGCTGCTCGGGAGTCCACCCTAGCAGAGGGTGTGCCTATTGTTCTATAGCTGTGTGCCAATTGGTCCATTTGGACTTAGTGATGTCAATAGGCCCCGGAAGAAAAAAATGGAAAAATAAAAATCTCCAACGAGGCGTTCTGGGGCAACATAGACATGTCTTTTCTGTGTTAGAGTTTTACTCGCTACAGGGTGTACTTTGAGGGTTTGTGACTCTGCAGACCGTTCACATGCAGAAAAAGCTACATAACACACAAGGGGAAGGGTAACAACCAGAAAAGCATATGATGGCAGAGGATCCCAAACTTCCCTTTCCCTGGCAACATCAACCAGCTCTGACTGGGGGATTCCAAGGTGCTCCCAGGCCAGCGTGGAGATGTAATCCCTCCACCTGGTCCTGGGTCTGCCCCATGGCCCTCTCCCAGCTGGACGTGCCTTTTCTGTCTTTTCGGCCATGCCGACACCTTCCGCCGCCGGTAAAAGGCCGCCGGGTAAAAGAAATCACTCTGATTGGCTGTTCAGCTTAACGAATCAGTGCATGACAAGCGAAACGGAAGTGAGGGACCCAAACACGATTAAGAAGGTAAATCTGAGATTTCGTTTGACTCCAGCTCTCGACACAGGTTCGGGAAAGCCCCATGAGCTTCTCGCTGTAGAGTGAAAATGGAACGCACACGCTATTTGTTGTTTGTTTCTATCACGCAGTCTGTTTCTTCTTCTCTCGGTTATCACGCAGTCTGTCTTCCGGTTGTTGCCTCTTTTGAATGACGAATACACACTACCGACGCCTACTGGTAAGAGTTATTGCCACTCACGCATGCACAGTTCGTACGTGCGACTTGGCCGTCGGCTGAAGTCTTTGCGGTGTGTTCCAGTGCGACACATGGCCAAGACGCAGGAGACGTGAGGAGACACAACAGTCGGGGGTCCGTCTGTGTCAGTTCTTTGGTGTCAGCTTGGTGTGTCCGGGCCTTTAGACCCATCTCGTGTAATCCTAATATCCCAAATTTGGTTCCAGGCTTCGATCTTCGTTACAATTTATTTTCAAGTTGTGTCCTCTTTAGCTTTTCTATTAAACACAAACATCTAAAGAACATTTTAGAATAGCCCTGACTAAGAATGATGATTGTTACAAATGAAATCAACTGGACCAAAGGTTTGCATTTTGACATCAATAACAGCTGATCAGTTTTGTTTTACATAGTT
>NW_011351943.1:0-4435 GCF_000735185.1 Notothenia coriiceps | reverse complement strand
AGTTTTATTAAGAACTTGTGGACAAAAATATTTGTATCACTCATTGAATATAGCAGGGGGGAAAATGAAAAGCAGCTGATGTGAAAAAGCGTTTTAGCCAATCAAAAATGAAATATGCGGGACATCGTCTCAATTTGCGAGACCTACCAAAAATCGTGAAAATGCTGAGCAATACCGCACAAAGCGGGACATCTGGTCACCCAGACGGCTGAGCTGACCAGAATGTGCAGAATCGCTGTATAGTTGAAATCTCCTAACAATGTGGTCAATTTTAGAAATAGGCCTATTATATTTACAGCCCTTAATAACATTCATTTTCTGGGCTCAAAGTGTGTCTTGGCCGTTTTCATTGTGATCGCTAAATTCCCCTCGTTTATAATAATCACAGTTCCTTTAACAGGATACTGTAGTGATTCAAAGTGTGATTTTACCATAGCCTACGAGTGCTTTTGTTTAGAAATCACTTTTGTGAGTTTCGTCTGCGCTCTTATTTTGTTAGGTAACTTCCGGTAGCAGAATATGAAAAAACTGTAGTTTTTTTGTTTCTGTTTTCTAGTGATTTTATTTTTTGTTTTGAGAAGTAGAAAATGAAAATCATTCCGTTTTTTAAGTTTAGTAAATCCATTTTTGACCATGATAAAGAAAAACGCCTTGTATTTCAATTTTGGTTTTTCAATTTTAAAACGAAAACCAAATATCCAGTCGTTTTTTGTTTTTGAATTTCCATTTGTGAAAAGAAAATCCAATGACCAAAACATACACTGACCACTATTGATTCAAACATAGAATTGGTATGAAACAAATGTTCTAATCTAATGCTTTAAAACCCATGGGCTCCTTTAAACTGTTGACATCTACAGTAAGTGCTAAATTCAGAAGTATGTTTTTTGGGGGGGTTTTGTTTTGTTTCCCAAGGTGCCTACTCGCATATACTGCAGTAGATGAGTACATTTGCAATATAGAGTGGGATATGTGTGTTAATGGTCCAAACCAAGAGTACCCAGTACGTTAGAGGCAGTGGAGGGCAGCGGGTCTACCTGAGATAACCATTTAAGTGGACCTGGCAGGATTCCAATCTTCAACACTGACACAGTGGTCCAGAGCTGCAGAGCATGTGGTTGATATCAGCTTTAGTTGATTTTATTTGGAACTTAAAAAAAAAATGGTAGTAGCTTTGTGACTTTGACTCATTTTAATTTAAAAGGACATCTTATCCACCTTTTCAGGTAATATTTGTATTTTGTGCCTCTACCACATGTTTGCATGCTTTAATATTTGTGCTACAGCACCTCTTTTCACCCTCTTTCTGAAACCAGGGCCCAGTCTGCGGTTTGTTAGCTGGCCGGCTCTGTTGTGATTGGTCAATCGTTTAAAGATGAAATGAGTGAAATGAGAAAGGCCCAAGGAGTTGTTAGCGGTCAAGGCAGCATTAGAGGAGTGGAGACACTGGCTAGAGGGGGCGGAGCAACCTTTTTATTTTTTGGACAGACCATAAGAACTTGTAGTGTTTCCACATTACAGAACATGCAGTATATCAGGAAAGCCAAGAGACTTAATTCACGTCAGTCCCGTTGGTCTACTTCAGCCTCTGCCCCAACGCCCTTGGTCCCATATCTCGCTGGACTTCGTCACCGGACTACCGCCTTCTAAGGGTAACACTGCCGTCCTGACCGTAGTAGACCGATTCACCAAGTTGGTTCACTCTGCCAAGGAAACGGCAGAGGTCATGCTAACCCACGTATTCAGGATTCATGGCTTCCCCAGTGATGTGGTGTCCGACCGAGGTCCCCAGTTCATCTCCGTCTTCTGGAGGGGAATTCTGCCGGTTCCTAGGCGCCACCATCAGCCTTTCTTCCGGCTACCACCCCCAGTCCAATGGCCAGACAGAACGCCTAAATCAGGACCTCGAGACCTGCCTCAGATGCCTTGTGTCCCAGAGCCAGACAGACAAAATACATAAACATAACTAACACATTTGACGAGACACAACACTCCAGCATTATCAAAAAATTATGTATTGTGGTTTGAATAGCACCATTGCTCAAAACGTTGGTACATGCTGTTGTAATTTGTACATTTGATCAGGTTCCAATCCGCCTATGAGCATTTTTTGGGATCTGATCCAAATGTGGGCAGACTGAAGATACAATGATATGAGAAGACCTTTAGGGTAACAGTATACATA
Source organism: Notothenia coriiceps (assembly GCF_000735185.1). NCBI lineage: Eukaryota > Metazoa > Chordata > Actinopteri > Perciformes > Nototheniidae > Notothenia > Notothenia coriiceps. The sequence goes on along the minus strand of NW_011351943.1, from coordinate 2,250 downwards.
TCTGTTAGTTTAGTTTATTTGAAATCAAACCATTGTCTTAAAACATTGGTTCCCACAGAAAAATATTCTCGAACATATTCAATTTGTCTAGGGTATCGAGATATGCACCGCTAAGATGTCATGTCTCCATTCAAATACAATGGTGGAAATGTTAGGTTTCTTTTTGGCGCTAACAGATAATATTCCTCTCACTTAAACTGGTTTTGAATGGCACCCAAAATACCAGAAGCAGATGTCTCATAATCTGAACAAATCTCTATACCGAGATAGCACAAGGCCTAATCCGATTTAAACTCTTTAATCCGGTACGGTACATTTTGTCAGCATGTTCTTCTTGTTTTGAAAAGTCACATTCACAAAGCAGATGCCAAGACAGTCACTGGAAGTTGTTTGACATTAGTTAACTCAGATTTTCCTTTCTTGTTTCACATCTAAATCTGCCTCAGGAAACATCACACACACTCCAAGGTGTCTGGCAATTAGGAAGCCTGTCACTTCATCAGTTCACTGCAGTTTGCACTACATTATAATTTCCTACTTAGGGGACAATTCTACTGCTTAGACTTAGATCATTGCTTGACAAGATGGCAGAGACCGAGGCATAATACAAAAGCTAACGAAAGAGTGGGAGTGATTGATGGACAAGGGAGGGAAGGGACAATACCTATGATACAATAAGGCCCTGTGAGAAGAGCAGGCTTTGTGTTAGTCCTTATATAATGGGTTCTTTTAGAGGATTTAGGAAAACATAATGTAACACTTAAATTAGTTTTAACACATTTAGCATAGAGTTACACTACTGACTAGCTTTTTTTGAAATATATCATAGAACAATAAAAATAAACTAACCTTACCCATTATCATATTGGAATACAATATGATTAGCTCAGGATCTCATGCGGTTTTGATGTATAATTCATATGGCATTATAGTGGCTTTCTAACCTTCCTATGAGCAACTATTGAGCAGGTTTGGAAATGTGTAATGCCAAAAAAATTAAAGAGGTCAAAAAAGCTAAATAATAAACTCTCAGAATGACTTCCCCACCCTCCCAAAACAAAAGCTATTTCAGATGTATTATTTCAGATATGATTAAAACATTAACATCAATCTAACAATTGCTGCCACTTTGATAGGGTGAACATGGTTTGAGCTCAGGCATAGTTTTGGCAATGGAAATCTTAAGTCATAAGGTCCTCCATCAATACCACACACAATATACTCTCGACATAAAAATAAATAACAATAGTGCATGCAGAAATAAAAACAAAATACAAAAGGTTATTACAACCCAGTCTCACGGCATTTCGTGTTATAGTCACGACATGTAATCTATTGATTCGTGTTCACCAACACGATTTTCCCTTTTTTTCGTGTCACACAGAACGATTTTAAAAGCAATATATTTCTACTGGTAGTATGTTTCGTGCCTGCAGCACGTCTTTTTTTCCGTTCGGGTCTTGGAAGACCAGAAGCTGTGGGGTTCATAAAAACATGTTCTTACTCAATATCAAGCCACGATTATTGTTTTTATTTTAAATGGTATAATGTCGGACTTTTTTTGTCGTTTTTTTTGTTGTCTTTTGCGGAGGAGGAGAGTAGTCGGCGGGACCCCCAACGGGACAGGACATAGGGTTGGCAGGACCCCTGGCAGGAGAGTAGTCGGCGGGACCCCCAACGGGACAGGACATAGGGTTGGCAGGACCCCTGGCAGGAGAGTAGTCGGCGGGACCCCCAACGGGACAGGACACAGGATTGGCAGGACCCCCGGCAGGACCTCCAACGGCACGGGACATAGGGTTGGCAGGACCCCCGGCAGAAGAGTAGTCGGCGGGACCCCCAACGGGACAGGGCATAGGGTTGGCAGGACCCCCAGCAGAACATCCAACGGCACTTCAGTAGGGACTTGAGTTGGGACTTGAGTAGGAACTTGAGTAGGGACTGGAGAGGGAACTCGAGAGGTGACTTGAGAGGGAACTCGAGAGATGACTTGAGAGGGAACTCGAGAGGAGACCCGAAAGGTGACTCGAGAGGGCACCTGAGAGGAAACTGGAGAGGGAACTCGAGAGGGACTTGAGAGGGGACTTGAGAAGAAACTGGAGAGGGGACTTGAGAGGGAACTTGAGATGGGACTAGAGTTGGGACTTGAGAAGGGACTAGAGAAGTGACTAAAGGAGGGACTGGAGAAGGGACTGGAGAAGGGACTAGAGATGGGACTTGAGAAGGGACTAGGGAAGTGACTAGAGGAGG
>NW_011351942.1:0-2042 GCF_000735185.1 Notothenia coriiceps | reverse complement strand
TCTGATTGGCTCTGAGCAGGAGGAGGGAGGGTCTGAGGAGGCTCTGGCTCTGATTGGCTCTGAGCAGGAGGGGGGAGGGTCTGAGGAGGCTCTGGCTCTGATTGGCTCTGAGCAGGAGGAGGGAGGGTCTGAGGAGGCTCTGGCTCTGATTGGCTCTGAGCAGGAGGAGGGAGGGGCTGAGGAGGCTCTGGCTCCTCCCCCTCTTTGTGGGAGGCCTGTGTGATTGGAGGAAACATCTATCAGTCAGATATTACCCATAATGCAGAGCTGAGTGTGTGTTATAGTGCAGTCTCACCTCCTCTGCCTCCTCCTCTGTCTCTACCTGTGGATCTGAAACACACAGGTGTGTTAAATACTTCCTGTTACCTGTGAGGTTAAATATGTTAAAGGTATCTACCTGCAGAGTCTTTTTCTTCTGTGGTGTCTGGAGCCTCCTCCTCGTCTTCCTCACTGAAACATCAACAACTACATTAATATTTACGCGTGGCTCTTCTTGTGAAACCTGCCGACAGGAAGTGAGCTGTTCACCTGGTGAAGCAGAACACCTGCACGTTCCTGATGGAGGCGGAGTCTGACTGGGACAGGTAGATTAGCTCCTCTCCCTCCTCCAACAGGCTCGACCAATCCTGGACCTCCTGTGGCTGAGGCTCCTCCTACAGCATACACAGGTTAATAACTATACTCCTGATGCTGGCAGCCAATCACAGCGTAGCGTGAGCTCACCTGCTGCTGTTGGATCCATGTGAGCAGGGCGTTGAAGGTGAAGCTGGCCCAGTTAGCTGCATAATAACTCCTCCTACACACACACACACACACACACACACACACACACACACACACAGTGTGCAAAGTTACAGCACAGTGTGTTGTGTCACACCTGTAGTATGTGTATATCTGAGGTGTCTCACCTGTCCAGGTGAAGGACCTTCTGTCCGACTCTGGAGAACGCTGCAGCCGCCACCGACTCAGCCAGACCTGAACACACCATCAGTCACTGATCTACAATCTATAATCAGCATATAGGCCAGAGCCATGTCTCCATCAGTGAAGGAGCTGCTGTCCTCTCACAGGAGACACATGTTTATTACACGTGTGTTAATATGTTTAGTCTTGAATCAATAATATCGTTATTCTTTGTTCATTTGATAAATCCCAACTCCGAAGTTTCCTTATTTATTTAAAAGCTCTTAAATTTATGAAAATCGATTATAGTAAAAAATAAATAAGAGTCATGTGATGTTGTTTACTGTCATTCAGAATACAGAGTGTAAACAGAGTGTAGACAGGTACATAAACAGGTAAATAGACAGAGTTAGCATCAACAACAAAATAACAGCAGCTGTTTGTTGTTTACAGCAACACGGGCGTTAGCTGCTAGCCGTTCTCATTCAAAGTGAAGGGACCGTTAGCCTGTAGCTAACACGTCAGTCTGGGCGTTAGCTGCTAGCCGCTCTCATTCAAAGTGAAGGGACCGTTAGCCTGTAGCTATCACCGAGGCTCTGAGGGTTTCAGACCGGGTTTAAAGCGGGATCCCGGGATGTTTTGAGCCGAACAGACAGGCAGATGAGCGGTGATGCGTTCAGGGTACTGTCCCGCGTCATAAAGAGAGATACAAATTCAGGTGTTTCTCTACCTGTGCCCAGAATGACGACGTCAAATTCAGACGGCAGCTCCTCGGTGGCCATGTTGTTAGCAGGAAAACACGAAGTCACGTGACAGTCAGGCACACGTCACTACGTCGCTGAGTCACTGAGCAGGGCTGAATAATTATTACAAGTATGCATTTATAACAATAACAATAATAACACAAGCCAAAGGAGGAATACAATAATTATTATCAAAATGATAAGAAATATATAACATATTTTCAAATGGATTTGTTTAAAGGAAGAGATTCAGTGAACACATTTAGGTGATCCAACACACACACACACACACACACACACACACACACACACACACACACACTCTACTACAACACACACACACACACACAACACACACACACACACACACACACACACTACTCTACTACTACTTAC
>NW_011351941.1:0-2799 GCF_000735185.1 Notothenia coriiceps | reverse complement strand
AAGACCCACCCCATCTCACTCCTCGTGCTGAAACCTGGTGTTCACTCTCTGTCCTAAACGGATTGTTGGAGCTCGCCCCCCCCCCTGTGGGCCCAGTGTGCTCTGATTGGTCAAGCGACGTGCAACTGCTCGCGAGGAGCTGCTGTGAGGAGCAGACAGGGTTTCCGTGTCGAAGATAGATACAGTCAGAGTAGGGGTGGGTCTTCACAGAATACGTTTTGGGGAACAAAATCAAGCTTTTTAAAAGGCTAGTGGATTTTGGCAGGCAGTGAGTGCGGACAAACGATTGAACGATAACAAGAACGGCTCTCACCAAGTACGACTCGGTTCCCCTCGTTCATATCAAAGAGCCGTTCAAAAGAATCGGCTCGTTCGCGACCGACACATCACTAACTCAGATCGTTTCAGCTGAAGACAGGTGAGCGGTATGTAACGGTTTTAGGAAAAGCTAAATGTAGATAAAAGTATTTAAATGTAGTTTAATTCAAACACCTTACTGGTGTTTGAATGTTTATAAAGAGATTTTATTTCAAAGTGTTAATGAAAATGTCAGTTAACATAACATGATTAAACATCTTTCATACTGTTATTTAACGTTCACGCTTTTTTTTTAACGGTTTGTACGTTAAAGACTAGGTAAACTTCAGAGAGGTTGTGTTCAGTAACTAGCCTCTCTGGTCAGTAGTTAGCTTCTTAGCCCCTGTTGTAGAAGCTGGAGCTGTGAAATGGAGGTGATTTGGGGATTATTATGTGGGATTTTTTGGGGCCAAAGCCAGGGTTATAGTGACTTTATCCATCAACGTTTTCAGCTCGCACTAACCTGCCCAGAGACAGTGGAGGTGCCTCGCGAAGTCTTGTCCATCAAACGAGTAATGCTAATGCCCTAATTGTGTTCAGACAAAGCATTTCTACAATGTACAAATGTCACATTTCACTCCTAAAATGTGGGAGCTGCCGTGGGGTTGCAGCTAAACTCCGTTCTGTGATGTACGTTTCAAGACAGAGAAGGTAACTGGGGGGAACATTTATGCTTTTGTTCGCGGCTAATTACGCTGTGGGTACAGAGAAAGTGGCATGGTGTATGCCGTGTCCGTACTTCCATTTCCCATGGGCAATGTGTATTACTACTGTTACAACATATTTGATAGAAAATAAAATAATAATGTAGGTTTATCAAAGTACAATGCCCATAAACTATATGTCCCAAAATGCATCTTGTTCGGTGACCTGTGCACTGAAGTTCTTTATATCAGCCGTTTCTAGCAGCGGGAACAGTCAGTGACCTTTAGTAATCTCTTTAGCAATATGTGGGTTTCAAAGGACAGGATCTCTTAGAATATGATGCATTGCTGCAGATTTAACTAACCAACAGAATATCAAGGAGTTAAAACATTTAGAGTAGTAAACTGCAACAAATGAAGCCTGCACACTTTAACTTTAGTGAGGTTTTTTTTTAATACAGGTTGTCAACTTGTACTGGGTTATTTTCACACTGCTGTATTTATTTTGAATTCGTAACTTTGTTCTGCTAGTTTGTAGCTGCATTTCAATTTCTCTCATCCTAATAAGAATCCCAGTATGTGTATAAATACAATATCGTTTTAAATTATACTTGAGTTTTAATTATGATTGATTATATTAATTGAATTAAACATGTTTTAATGAATTCTAATAAAATGATTGTAATCATGCAAATATTTTTGTTCTTTTATTTGCCTCACTAGAAAACAGACATTTTGCCTCCTGCTATGGACTTCAGGTTCATCATTGTTGTGTCACAGGTTAATTCAAGACCGGTGTACATTCTAATATAATGAGCATCAGGTAAACGTACCCATTTCTATTTTTTGAATCACAGATGGGATGGAGATGTAAACTATGCAGCATGTCACCACTCAGGGATATTTTAAAACATTATCGACTCCATCGTGGAACCTTTGGACAGAAACGTGCCTTGCCCTGCATTCATGTAGACTGTCCTGCGCTCTCACTTATCAAGATAAAAGTTGAAATAATCGTCTGTTCTTTTTATTCTAGGACCCATGTGCCACTTTATATACATCTCTGAGCATGATGGGTTAAAAATAAGTAGTTGGACATTTTATGAACTATCTCAATATCATGACTATATGTGGTTCATTTTCTTACAAACCAGCCTTTCTTTGATGGCTTAAACCCCTTTTAATGCATGTGAATAGCACCTCTGTTACCGTCTGTTAACAGCTAATGTAAACGGTCTTGTTATGTTTTCAAGACGGATTTGATTGTTGTTTTGAGGAAAACACATGGTGTGTCCTGATTTGTACTCAATGTAAGGTTTTGTTTCAGGGAACAGCAGCGGTCGAAGTGCAACAGGCTCGTGGTGCACAGCATGAAGTGATACGCTGCCCACGAGCCAGATGCAGTTGGAATGACCATCAAGTAATAACCATGTGTCTCCATGTATGTTAATGTGTTGTGCTTTTAAACAAACTTGTTACTGTTTTATGGAAACTGTTTTGAAATAATCACATTTTAATCAAATGTTTTAACATGTCTATAACGTTCTCTTTTTTAAATCTATTTGTTTTTAATCTGCAATGTTTCAATCCTATCAAATATTTAAAGGGTTGGATTGAAATCAGGAAGAGTTTGTCGTATATACAGTAGGTTCCGGCAACTCAATTGTGTTTTATAATTTACTTTATTCTCGTGTGGTTCTTAGCAGATTGTTATTTGCATTGGTTACACTTAATATCTGGGCTTTAATTGTAGGCTCATCTCGATCTTTTATATGCAGAAAAATCACATTAGTGAGTT
>NW_011351940.1:0-4928 GCF_000735185.1 Notothenia coriiceps | reverse complement strand
AAAAATAATTTGAGCTCCAAACTGTTTCAGAAATAATCCTGGATGTGGTTTGGAACATGATGGTGTTTAATCACGGCAGAATTTAACTGTAGCTGCCAGGTAATTCTGAGCAAGTATTAGCTCCCAAAATCAGCGTTTCTCTAACAGGTCTGGAACAGAGGATGAGGGATGTCTAACATGCATGATCTGTGTGGTATTTTAAGCAAAACACATCGTAGACATGTTTTTATATATTTTTATATATCTGAGACCTATAATATAGGCTATGCCTAAAAATAGCACAATAGGAGACCTTTAAAGCATGTCACAGTAGATGCACTAAATACTGAAAATGACCAGAATATGGCCCCTTTAATAACTAATTATAGGTCCTATTGCTTTTATTTTTAAATGGAAGATGAATTCCCATGCATACATAAAAGCTAATAACAATGTGTGTTGTTTTCATTGAGAAATACAAAATTCTACAATAAGCACACGCATGTACAATACACGAAAAAGTACATGCACATTCTGAAGACTTAAAAACACACAAGCATGTACCCACTTAAAGAAGCGCGCGCGCACACACACACACACACACACACACACACACACACACACACACACACACACACACACACACACACACACACACACACACACACACACGCACGCACACACACACACACACACAGTATTGTACTATTTCTGTATATTAAAATAGTTATTTTGAGACAGTTTTAAATGTGACAATTGGTAATTAATCTTCAGCTGCTGTGAAACTTATAAGAAACAGCACTTCAAAAACAATTATGATACCCAAAGAAGAAAAAAATACCCTTTAGCAAAATACACCATCATTATGAAGAGCTCTCCTGTCTTCTGCTTTCTTACTTTACATCTGTCTTCCTTTTAATCTTTTTTGAGTGAAATATTTTGCAGTTGTTTTAAGTTGCAGGACTGTTTTTCACCTATTTCCAACGCTATATATAATATCATATTCTCTTAGATGTAGCTGGTGCTGACTCCTCATTGAGCAATTGGACAATATCCATCCATTGTATTTTTACAGAGTGTTCAAGTTATCTCTTAGACAAGGCAATCTGTTAGAAATAATATTTCATAATATTTTAACAACACATCTCACGGCCAACTAAACACGCTTGGTTATGACACCTTGGCATCACATCCTTTTTTAACATGCAGGGAAACCTGTGGTAAACCTGCCTAGCTTTAGTTACGCAAGTTGATAGGATAAGGATACTTTTAAGGTTTGGGTCAAACAAAGTATGTTTGTGGGGTAACTTAAGGCTTGTAAGTGCTTAGCTTAAAATAAGTCAACACAGAGCTTTGGTTTCACTCGGGACACAAACAGCGGGTAAAAGTCCAGAGTACATATTTCGTACCAAGACAAAAGTTTTGTATGTGTAAGGCTGTAAAATGGTCTCATTGATGTCACAATACAGGAGACGACATGAGGCGTGTCGTGGATGTGAGGTACTGTATCTGCTCGTGGGGGCCCATCCTTTCTAAATCCATTCATTTATTATGAGTTGAGAGCTACAGTACATTACATTATTGCTGATGCAAATTGTTGAGTTGATGTCTGGTTGGGCAAGATATTTAAACTCAAGATGCAACTGATGTCCAACGGTATGTGAGTGAGTGTGCATGTTAGTCTGAGCAGGTGCACCTTGTATGACAGCCTCTGCCTGTGAATGTGTAGGAATGCTGACTTTTATATGTAAAATAACTTTGAAGGGTTGAAAGACTAGAAAGAGAAAGGAGCTATATAAATGCATCCCATTCACCTAGTGAAACGACAGGTGGCCTTTAATTATGAAGCAGTCTCAGGAAAGGCATTGTATGTCTCCGATGTCAAAGGCAAGGCAAGGCAAGTCAAGGCAAGTTTATTTATATATCACATTTCAACACAAGGCAATTCAAAGTGCTTAACGTACATCATATATGTGTCGACTGAACAAGACAGCTGTCATGTTAAACATTCTTTGACAGCGGAGCAGTATTAACATTTCAGGGAGTAATGGCACAATCGGGAGCAGCTGCATTGAGCTGTTGGATAAAGAGCTGCAGGCGACAGGCTGCACATCTCCAACTCCTCAGCAGGCAACAGACTTCACTGTTGTGTGGAAAACGACTCCTTTCATGTGCAGCATCAAATCATATTGCAGTGGCTTATGACATGAAGAGAAACATGAAAAAAGGCCAATTATTGACTGACTTCTGTATTGAAATTGTGTTTGGCTGCACTGTAAACACATACACCAGCTACTCTTCTGCTGTTTTTATGACCACATTTCTGCCATCATTCTGTAGTATTAAACTGCACTGTCTCTTAATACGAGGAACCATGGATGGCAACAAACTAGGACTGAACTCCAAAGGATTCTTGCTTCAATGTACAGTGTGCACTGTTAGTTACCATTTTAGTGGTGCAGTGATGACGTATTTTTGTGGGCCGTTAAGGAAGTAAGCATCACAATGGCTTTCAGGATTAAAAGCTATGGAATATTATATTATATTTTTGGAATATTGCAGAAAATAAGATTGGTGGCCAACACATGTTTATGATACTTCCATGTTTGGTTCAGGAAGAAAATCTCAATAAATTAAGCACTCTTTTATGTTTTTGGAAGCTTAAATGCTAACGTTGGGCTATAAACTAACAATATCACAGTCGTATGGCTGCACATCACCGCTAAGCTAAAGGCGGCTAATGTTCAGCATTAATCACTTTTTAGCCACCGCCGTTTCTATGACATATAAAAGCTGGACATTCACCAGGGGGTTATTTACTGTTATTTATGTCATAGAACACAATTTCACAACCTTTGTGTTAAGCCCAGACCTTTTTTTCAAGCATCTAACAAACAAAAAAGGAACAGGGAGTGGTAAAATGCTAACTAATTTCTTGGTTTTAGGACTCATTTTTGCAACACTTTATAGGGTATGGCTAAACATTTATATATATATATGTACCTGGATGCATTCCAATTTAGAAAGCAGTATAATACATACTATACAGAATGCAAGCAGCAGGTTAGAAACTGCAGACTAAGTGCTTGAACAAATCAAAGACAGGTCATGAAGCTGCAGTTTTTGAAGTCACTATCTTGTATCTTGGAGTCATATTGGACTCAAACTTGACTCATCATAAACCATTAAATTCAACTTGCAACATTTTAAACAAATTAGACCTTTCTTAACTGTCAATGCTGCAAAGTCATACCTCCACTGTATGATTCTATCCCACATTGAATACTGTTTTACAAACTGGTCGTTTGCTTGTGCAACAAACCTGAAACCCATAGAACAGCTGTTCAAGAGAGCTATCCAGGTGTTTGACAGAAAGCCACATTCATACCACCACTGTACCATCCTTGAAAATTACAATTTCTTGAGTTTTGACCATTTTAAGTCTTTTAAAAGTATGTGTTTTTTTTTAATAAATGTGTACATGGACTGCCCCCCTCTCCTCCCCCTCCATTAGGGGAATTCATCCACAAAAAACACACTGGACGCTGCACTAGGTCAGAAACCAGAGGAGACTGTGAAGTCCGACGTAGATGGACCACTGTCGGACAAAATGTCCTCTACATTAAAGGCAGCTCTTTCTGGAACAGCCTCCCAACTGAGATACGGGATTGTTCCACTCTCAATAGTTTTAAAGATCAACTCAAAGAATGGTTGAGCAACAAATAGACGTGCAATCACCGCTAAATGCACTTTAACACAGGGGTATCTCCTCTTGCACTTTATATGTCGTTGCTGCTATATTGTACTGCCATGTGGTAAATACTTGTATATGCTGCTCTTGCGCACTTTTTGCATATCATATATTTAGTTTTTGCTATGTTTGGAAAATGTAATTTTCTTAAATGTTTTATGTGAGGGACTCCGAATGGAAATTAGCTCAAAGCTAAATCTGGCACTGTTACGCTTGACACATTTTTTTATGTTTTAAGTGTTCATCACTGTGCATTGTCCCTGCCAAATAAACAATTAAAATAAATAAGACAGGTCTTGAAGCTGCAGTTTTTGAAGTCACTAAGTCATTTTCTCCAAGTCCATTTGGAGATATAAGTAAAGGAATGATTAAAAAGCAGAATGCAGTTTTTCCTTTACTATAATGTACAACGTGGTTGTTTTTAGGACACGGATAGAAAATTAAATGAAAAATGGGACTGAGTTTGATTTGCACATTTTAACACAGGATGAGTCAGGGAACTTCAGAAGAATAGTGCCAGCACTAACCAAGCAATTTGTCAGGGATGACTGAGTAGATGGGTTAAACTTAATTACTATTTTAATTGGAAATGAACCTTTTGTGTGCTGGACTTTGAAGATGGATGAGGTGTGCAACTCAGTGCAGCTAAGGTGGAAGTCTGACCTGAGGAAACATTTGAGCTCTTGGCTGCGAAGGAAAGTGATGAATGATCAACTTAGCTGATCTTCAGCATCTTTTTTCAACTTCAACTCTATTTTCGCATTTCAAGTTGAAAAACGTTTAATTAACTATTGACATAAGTCTTGGCCCCTGGCGACATCAGAACACCAGATACATTACAGTAGCTGCTGTTCTGATGGTCAGTGATTCCCGTAATTGGGTTTCAAATAATTTTGTTAAAACATGTTAAATGCCTTAAATCTATTAGTAGAATTATTTGTAATGTTTTTTTCTAGGCATGCCCTTGTCAGACTAGGAGTGACATCCCATCTGTCGTAGAAACACATATATTATTTAAAAAATGCCACTTTTATTGTCACCATGTGTGTTTTCTGCAGGCCCGCCCCTCCCGATATGCAGATCACACAGACTGCGTGGGGCCTCATCTTGCGGAGGGGGCCTCATCTGATGCGCAAATGTGGCGCACTTCAGTTTATGAGCAGATGCGGTGCAATTAAGCGTGCAACAGTTTCGCTGC
>NW_011351939.1:0-3287 GCF_000735185.1 Notothenia coriiceps | reverse complement strand
GACAAGGAAAACAAGATAAATCAGAGGAAGGAAAATGAATTAGAGAGAGAGTGTGTGTTTATCTGCAGGCAGAGCGCTCACACTCCATCTCAGACTCAATCTCCAACATGCTGCTGCTGCTACCCACACACACACACACACACACACACACACACACACACACACACACACACACACACACACACACACACACACACACACACTAGACACATTCATTAATCCTACTAGAATGAAATGTACTTTATATGTTATTACTTTTTGCAAAAATAATAATGTTTTCTCTGGAATCCTGGGATTTCTTGTCAAAACTGAATATGGTTTTAATTAGCTATGACAGTTGTGTGACAGAGTTAACCAAACAATCTTTGAATCAATACATTACATTACATTACATACTGTATATATGCTATACAAATCCTGCATTCTCTAAGATATTTTCACAGGGAATCAGGTAGATTTTGGGAATAATCCCTTGAAAAAAACAAGCTTTAACCCCAGTATTTAACCATAATTGGTAAATCTATAAATTTTCCGAAGTGCAAAAATGCTTTCGTTTACTATTACTTTTATTATTAGTGATAGAAGCGGGAATGCCAGAATACCCTCTTGAAACATTGAATTCTGATCGTCTATTGGACCAGGATGGCCTAATTGAGAGTCAAATTGTATGTGTGGGATTAACTGACATCAATAGGGATCACTATTAGTTAACTATCAACTTCATTGAATACATTACTGGTAAGAAAACACTTGTTTGAGTATCGAAAAACTATTGGTACCAAATCTCAAGCATCATCCTGGCACCTACAGCAACAAATCCGCAATGATACCCGGCTTTAAAAACAAATCGAAAGGCTCCATCCTGTCATGTCGCTGATCTTTATGTAAGCGTAGCAGGAAGTCAGTTTCAAGTCGGTTTCATCAGTATTCCTTTAGTTCTCACATATTTCCTCACTGACGCACCAAGGACAGGAGAAGTATTTCTGTTAGTGCAGAAATCCCTCTGCTTTGGTTAAAAAGGGGTCAAAACATCCAAATCCATCAACATGTTTGTATTGCAATGTATTTGCTGAACTAAAGGAAAAAACATTTTAGCACTCAGTCAGCGGAGGAGTGCAAATTGAGATTTTCCTGTCTGCATGTGGACAAGTGGAGATTAGGCCCTCATACATATGCATGCATACGTTTGTTGGTATGAAACACAATGCATGCAAGTTATGAAGGCCTTCCCACACACACACACTGAGCACATACAAACATATGCATTATGGGGCATTAGCATGCAGTTTGCAGCGCGGAGACACTCAGACGTGTCAATCTCCCCTTCGAGCTTTTCAAGCCGCTTCAATTTCGTCTGATCTCAAAGATTTATGAATTTGGAAGTCAGCAGATAACACATCCCCTCATATCACCGTTAAGCCTGTCACAGTGCAGCGGGGGTGGGGGGGTGAGGAGGGGATGTTTTCTTCCCCTCATGAGCATGGATAAGCGCAGGGCTGTCAACCAATCAGACGCTGTTGTTGCCACTGGCTCAAGGCCGCCAATTCTTTCAGCATCTCAACGGCCTTTTCCCCAAAGTGTCCGCCTGACACAAACACATCTCTGGATGTCTGCTGAAGTAATGTGAGCTCGCAGATTGAAGTGAAAGTGAAAAACATGAATTTTATGGTTTAAATAAAAGCAATCTAATCCTGCCAGGCGGCTCAGGAAAGGAAAAACACAAATCCAAGGAGCAGATTTCACTCTGAGAGTTCAACATTTGAATTTCAGTGAAGCACGGTTATTCTTTTCACTTTACAGAGAAAGCAGCATGAACTGAGGCCTTGAAAACCTTTTTGAACCATTTGTGCGTTAGAAACAATAAATACATACATGAATAATGCATTTCCATGCAAATGTATTTAATGCTTGTCATTAAATGTTTCAGAGCGTTTTAAAACTACAAAATACAATATGTTCAAGATCAGTCCAGAACGCTACATTTCTGGGTAATTAACGGCAAGGACAGGAAGAGAGGAATGGGAATCCTGATGAGGTTGTCTGAGTTTATGATAAATACAGCCGTCTACGTAGATGTATGAGCGGCTCGGTTGTACATTCAGTATGCGATGTAGTTTATTACCTGAATGGTCACAAGAAAGATATCCATGCAGTGGTGCAGGATTGAGTCATTAAACCTGGAAATGAGTCAGCATTTACTCACTTCCTGTCCCCTCATCTGGAAATCAATGTTTTTTTTTAACATGTTTTTGGTTAAATTACTGATATAAGGTCTGTGGACAAGCTGAATAGATTTTTGCATTTATTTCTGCTGGATAAAATATGTCAGTAAATACCCCACTCGTGAATTAGCCGCCTTTAGCTTAGCGGCAGTGGTGTAGTGGGCGTTGGACGCGGGGGTACGCCGTACTCCCACTTATTTGAAGGATTATTAATTTTTTTAATAGTCTAATACATCTAAAATCATTGCCAGTGTTATCAGTTGCAAGTGAGTATTTGTTGTAATAATGACGAAAACATAACAGGCAGCTTTCACAGTAATTATAATAAAAACGTAGCTCAAACATTTATGCAACTTGATTTGCGTGTGTGTGTGTGTGAGGGGCAGCACCTTGTGTGAGGTTAGGGTGACCAGGTGTCCTGCACTGTGCGGGACTGCACACACAGCATTTTTATCATTTGTCCCGCGTCCCACAAATTGAGACTATGTCCCGCATTTGAGTGACAGTCGTGCAGAAAGGCCGGATCGGTTCGCTGACAGCCGGCACCGCCCCTTTATTATTATAACGTCTAAATGGCATCATGTAAGTTGCGCTGACAGGCAACAAAGAGGTCCACAAACAGTGTACCCCCCGTGTACAGTTCACGAGCGCGTCCATAGTGTCTCCCGTCCACCAACCACCCCGTCCACCCAGTAAAAAAATCCCCACTACACCACTTGCGGTGGTGACGTAAAGTCATGTGACCGTGCTGTAGTTCCTTTATAGTCTAATGTTCACTAAAGTGGTGTTAATATGTGGACATTATCCTGCTGATCAAAACCTGTCAGTATCATACATTTTGTGGAGGGAACAAAGTCGTCATCCAAAAAAACGTCATCACTCGACCACATTGGATTGATGTTAATGTGTATTCTGAACTCTACTACTAATGCCATTGTTGGATTATTTATCTTGTCTTCATTTTCTCTTTGATATCTTAATTTCATGGGTTTTAAAAGTTGTCCTGTGTTGTGAGCAGTGCTGGTACGATACGATAACACTTTATTGGTCAGATCAAGTCTGAAA
>NW_011351938.1:0-2965 GCF_000735185.1 Notothenia coriiceps | reverse complement strand
ACATTCTGATTGTCTTTGTTGGTCTTCCTTGAGCTCCATCCTCTGCTCTCGTCGAAGAGATGCCTCTGATCTGGGCTTACTTGTTGTGTGGTAACCGAGGCTAACAGTGGGAGCCCAGTCTACCGACTCAACGTCACCCAAAGCGCTAGGGCACCCTAAAAAGTCCCAACAAAGTCCATATTAGACTACAGGTAACTTAAACATGATCAGTATTACTAAGTAAATAAGCATTTAACCACAACCCAATAATACATAAACAAAGCCACAAAAACCAAGTTAGCTAATACCTCTGAAGTGGTCGCTGCAGACACGTGCATTAGACGACTCTGCTCCTCCCGACCGCAGATGTATGTTTGAAAGCCATTTTTTCCGGCGTTCTTCGGTTAGCTTCTTAAATTGCTCAGCTTTAAACCTTCGGCACTCGGTAAAACCTCTTGTCTTTCTCTCGGCCGGATCGATTGGAACAACCGTAAACTACACAACACACCGGTATTTTCACAATGGTAACAGCAGCTAGATCCTCTGTTGAAAATTACTTCCTGACCTCCAATGGAATTTCGCGCCAAAGGAACGCAGCGGTGTGACGTCAAGTGAAACCAAGCTATTCTGCCCTACCCCAGGCGACGCCCATGCTGTAGAGTCACACTAATTAGAAGAACGCAGACTAAAACAGCAATGTAAAGACTCATTAGATGACTAAACATGATCTTTACATCGCCCATAAACTATGGTGCACCCCTCCCCCCCAAATCAAGTTTAACTGCCCCAGCCCCAGTCAAAACCAGAGGTTTATGTGAAATAGTTCTTTTTTGAAATAATGGTTTTAGTGTGCAATTATAGGTTTTAATTTTGTATTTGTGTTAATTTAAAATAAATCAAACTCCCAAAAAACGTATACAGCTTTTATTAACATTGGAATTTACTGTGTAAGCGGCTGCGGGGGGAGAGCTTTAGAGAGCTCTCTCCTGAAAGACTGAGAGGCTCTGATAACCTCAGCTCAGTGAGGTAAAGGCACACCTTTATATGATCATTATAGTTATAAAAAGAGAATAGATTTTCATCTATTCTCTTATAGTATAAAATACTATATGACAGTACAAAAAAGTTAACAAGAATACAGTTTAAAAGGGGACTGATTTGTAAAATATCCATAAAGAAATAGAAAATCTGTGTACAGTTCTGTTTCATATGGGTGTTGAGAGATGTATCCATAGATCTCTTCATTTTGCTCTCAAAGTATACCAGATTGATGCATTTAACTTCAGTATAAAGAGGATGTTAGGTCAACCCCCCACTTAAATCATGTTAAAATGGATAGGACACTAAATAAATTTGCACACATATTGTCTCCATATTTTTCTGTTATGGTGGTCATGCCACAATCGTGCACATGCATGCGCAGTCATAGTGAGTGTCTGCATTTTGGGGGGCGGGCGCCAGCTAAAATCTTGCCTTGGGCAGCAAATTGGTCAGGGCCGGCCCTGCACTGAGTGGTGGGTTCCTGTTTATTTAGTGGGATGTTATTGAATATTTATTTAACATGGCTTTTTTTCTGAACAATGAAATTCATACAAAAAAGATGGACAAACGGAAAAGTCCCAAAAAAGTTGAATGAAAAGGAACGAGGAGGGTGAAAAATGTGGTGAGGGGCGGGGCCTGCTCACAGGTGAACGCCGCACAGGTGGAAAGAAGGAAGGAGGGCAAATGTGCGTCCTGAAAAACCAGTGGCGGCTGTCGGCGCCGTTACTCGGGCTCGCGCTCCTCCGGTATGGCCCCCAGCTGCGTGGGGAACTGTGCGCCGCTGTTCTTCCTCGCGGTTGTTTTCGATGCCGTCGGGCTGGTGGTGCTGCTGGTCGGGATTTTCGGCAACCTGAACGTCGAGGGCCGCTTCTACGGGGATTTCCTCATCTTCACGGGCTCCGTCGTGATTTTCCTCAGTCTGCTGTGGTGGGTTCCGTGGTACGCGGGGAACGTGCAGCAGTACGCGGAGGACAGGGCCGGTTCGCTGGAGATCAACTTTACGCAGTGGGCCAGGAAGGTGTCCGAAAGGCTCTCCAAAGGCGGCATGAAGCCTCTGGGAGCGGGGGAGGAGAAGAAGAAGAGCGTGGGGGACGGGAAGGAGATGAATGGGACTGTGCGTGCTGCGCCGTGTCGAGTTACGTGGGAGACCGGCAGCAGTGGATGGCCTGAGCACGCTCCAGCTGACCGGACCGTGGAGCTTGGGGTGCTGAAGAGCGGCACCGGGGCTCTAGCAGCAGGGGGCAAAGCCGAGAGGCTGCTCTGAGGAGAAGGTGGGTGTCATCACGAACACACGTGCAGAGAACGTTTGAGGAGCGGGACCCAAATAAATAAAAGTCCAAGCTGGCAATTGTTGTTAACTTTAAATAAATTATGCTTGCATGGGATAACTTCTTTTGTGACAGTTTTAAGGGATATTCATTTGTATGTATTCTAGACAAACCCATGGGGTTGGTTCAAACGCTTCATGACAGATAATTAATGATACATCCTAAGAAATTAGGTGTATTTCAGTGAATTCTTGTTAACTTGCCAAAAGCCCTCTGCTTCCTCTCTCGCCTCCTTATTTGTTTTACTACCTTCTCCTTAAAGCCATCAGGCACAATGCTTCAGTAATGACGGGCAATAAAAAGATTGTGAACTACTTTGTGACAAATAATTAGTTTAATAGTGTTCTACACACACACAATGTAACTACTGTAACATGCACACTGCTGCTGACACTTTGAAAAGCATCAGTAAGCTGCAGTTTCCCCTGACACTAAACTGCCGAGTCTGGGTTAAAGCCGGGCTTAGTAGGGCGGCTGCTGTTCATCAGCTCTCCCTGCCTCAGCTGAAACTCTGTTATCATTACTGTGGCACACAGCTGTCACACAGTCAGAATTATGAAGTGGCTCACATTATTGTGTGTGATCAGATGACCCTCAGTGACGTGAGGAATGCCCCC
>NW_011351937.1:0-3034 GCF_000735185.1 Notothenia coriiceps | reverse complement strand
GGGGATATGCTCCCCCCGGGAAGATTTTTTTAAATGTTGAAGTTAAATGCATCAACCCGGTGCACTTTGAGAGCAACATGAATTTAAGGATACATCTCTCAACACCCATATGAAACAGAACTGTAAACAGATTTTCTTTTTCTTTATGGATATTTTACAAATCACTCACCTTTTAAACTGTATTCTTGTTTTACTGTCATATAGTATAACTGTTTTTCATTTATTCTCATAAATGGTGACCAAAACGTTTGAGACCCACTGAGATAATCTATCTAAACAGAGAGTCCCTTACCTCACTGAGCTGTAGTTCTCTCAGTCTGACAGGACAGAGCTCTCCCTTTCCTTGTTTTAGAAACAGCTTTTAATATCCATTAGCGCAGCTAGCTAACCAGATGCTAACAACAACAACGCAAATAGTGAGTTTGGTAGAAATATACTGTATAATAGTAAAGTTTTACATTATAAATATTCCCCAAAATTATTCAAAAGCATATTCTTCCAAACTCCTTGCTGTAGTATGACACACAGGAGACTATTGATGTGTGTAGTGAGTCTGGTAGTAATAAGCTGTATAATAGTGATTGAATATTATTGTATTCTCTTTTTTCGGATTTGCACTTTGCAGACGGTCCCTGAGCACTCGTTTCTTCTCCGGCTGCGGATAGAGGCCAATGTAATGTGTCCAGCTCGGAGGACGGCCCGTATTGGCTTTTTTGGATCAAAATGTGATTGTAGTTCGTTGTCAACCTTACCACGGTACTTAGGAGACGTCATTTGTGTCTGAATAACGTTTTGTTCATGAGTTATTGATCCGTGAAATCAGAATCTCCCAATATGGTTCCAACTTTACTGAACTAAGCCAGAAGACCTCATTTCTCATTTCGTAGACCGCTCGGTTTGCTGTTCCTTCACTTTATTTGTATATTTATATACATTTATTTTGGACGACAACTTAGCGTGAGGAAAGGCAAGTGTGGCGTGAGTGCGTGAGATATGGGTTAATTGCGTGACTCTCACGCTCAATGCGTGAGTGTTGGCAGCCTTGATGAAAATAACCTGCAGATGCTCCATGGTGGAGGCTACGGTAGAAATTGCTGGGATTTGCATTTTTACCCCCTCAATGTCTGACCAATTGTTGAACAGCACACACGACCTGTGTTTAAAGTTTATAGTCCGTTTGAGTTTCTGAAGAAGAAGATTGAAGATTCAACTTATTGTCATTACGTAGTACAGGTACTATGTAACGAAACGGTTTCTCTGCATTTGACCCATCCTAGTGTTAGGAGCAGTGGGCTGCTTTTAAAGATTTTAAAGGTTAATAGTAAAATCTTGAAGTCAGATCTTATGTGAATCAGGAGCCAATGACATGAGAACGGGGTTATATGATCACATTTTCTGGTTCTGGTTAATATTTTGGCAGCTGTGTTTTGAACCAGTTGTAGTTTGGCGGTTGTTGATTTTGGTAGCCCGGAGAAAAGTGAATTGCAGTAGTCCAACCGAGGTGAAACAAAAGCATGGACTAAAGAAAATACAAGTAAAGTTAATATTTCTATACTGAGAGGGTTTCCACCAAGTGTATGTGAGACCCTAAAGGGCTTGTAATGCATGTTATAACATATGCAGAAACAATTGAAAGAGTTATTGATAAAGGGAATAGGGA
This sequence comes from Notothenia coriiceps, assembly GCF_000735185.1. Taxonomy (NCBI): domain Eukaryota; kingdom Metazoa; phylum Chordata; class Actinopteri; order Perciformes; family Nototheniidae; genus Notothenia; species Notothenia coriiceps. The sequence continues at coordinate 1,374 of NW_011351937.1, read as the reverse complement.
AATTCATTTAATAGAAGATTAAATTAGCAAACAAACACATCCATCCATAACTATTCTCACAAGCACACACACTGGCTCTCACATGTAGCTACCCCATGATTTAATTTTCTGCATCAGGGGTTTTCAAATCAATTAAACCTCTCTAACATGCCATGTCATGCAATTTGCTGTTACCATAGCTTACTTATGTGTGCTGCGTTCTATGGCCATGAGTTTTTTTATTATCCAATATAATTGTGTTGTTCTCTTATCTGAATTATTTGTGTTTTATTTTGTGTTGAGTAGATTTATTTTCAGTGTATAGGTCTTTCAGTATTTCTTATCAATGTACCTCCATGTTTAAAATGTCTAGCAATGCGATCAATAAAAAGTGGCCAGTCATTTTCAGATTTTAGAGATATACTCTGATATATGCTGCACACATTTGAACGTTTGTGAAGTACCGTTGGTACATGATGTCATTAAGGCTGTTTAACTTGAACTTTTAATTGATTTATCGTTTGAAAGTATCAAATCAGAAACAAGGGACAACACAGTATATCCCTGTTTCTCAAAGTCTAAGATGAGGTCTTTGAAAGCTTCAAAAATGGGAAAAGAAACAAAATTGAGTTAAAAATATACACAAAGCATCCATTAACATTCTGACCATGCATTTATGCTTTTCTTTTGTGCCATTTGAGGCAACTATGTTGGGAGAAAGCGTGATGTCTTTGTTGGCTATTGCCAGCTATTAACATTGATGTTTGATATAATAAACTTAATATTTCCCATGGGCACTCATCCACTTAGGGTTAGAATCATTTGTTTTTGTATGGGTCTATACAGGACTGTCTCAGAAAATTAGAATATTGTGATAAAGTTCTTTATTTTCTGTAATGCAATTAAAGATTTATAACAGCAAAACACAATCAAACATTTGAAAATGTCCATTAATGCACTCAGTACTTGGTTGGGAATCCTTTTGCACGGATTACTGCATCAATGCGGCGTGGCATGGAGGCAATCAGCCTGTGGCATTGCTGAGGTGTTATGGATGCCCAGGATGCTTCAATAGCGGCCTTTAGCTCATTAGCATTGTTGGGTCTGGTGTCTTTCAGCTTCTTCTTCACAATACCCCACATATTCTCTATGGGGTTCAGGTCAGGGGAATTTGCAGGCCAATCGAGGACAGTAATGCCATGGTCAGTACACCAGTTACTGGTGGTTTTGGCACTGTGGGCAGGTGCCAGATCATGCTGGAAAATGAATTCCTCATCTCCATAGAGCTTTTCAGCAGACGGAAGCATGTAGTGCTCTAAAATCTCTTGGTACACAGCTGCATTTACTCGGGGCTTGATGAAACACAGTGGACCAACACCAGCAGCTGACATGGCT
>NW_011351936.1:0-2889 GCF_000735185.1 Notothenia coriiceps | reverse complement strand
TATATATTGTGTGCCCTCCTGGCTTCTTCCTCTTCTCTTCCCGGACTGCAACCGGACAACATATGCTAATCTGCTCAATAAAGTCAACTTTTCCACCTTTGATGCACCGCCTCCGACTCCTATCTCTCGGCACTACACTATCCTGATATTTAATTCCTGATAAGTTTTAATAAACAGAGTCTAGTTTATGTAAAGATGCCTATCACCCACTGAGGCATTATAGCTGTGTGAGATTTACAGAATACACTGAGGGAGAGCCGTTAGAAAGCAACTTTAAGCTGTTTAATTGGATCAGACAACAAAAGAAATGTTTACCATTGTTGAAGCTTAAGAAGATCTGAGAGGCTGAGTGGGGAAAAGCAGAGGAAATTGAAATTATACTAAGAGACAAACAGGTGAGGTAGAGCGGGGAGGGAGTTGCAAAGAAGGTTAAATACAGAAAATGGTTAAAGAGAGACATCAAGCTAGAATGAGAGAGGGTAAAGAGAGAAATGGAATGGATGGAATAAATACGATTGTTTCTTCCGCGCTGAGCCTGAGCCCCTGAGGGGAATTAGAGCCGGGCCTTGAGCAGAGAAACCTGCCTGCCTCTCTTTGATCTTCCTCTAATCAGATTGGAGCTCGGGGTTTAGGGAGAAGGCATAACATTGTATTGCCTCTTTTCTCTTTGAAAACTGTGTGTGTGTGTGCGTCTAATTATGCAGATATGTTTGTGTTTGCATGTGGTGGGGGGTCATACTGCTCCGTGTGTGTGTTTGTGTGTGTTTCTAGGTGATGAAATGCAAAGACCCAAGAACTATAACCAACCCCGAAGGCATGCATAATAAGAATTAAAGTAATGTGTGTGCATTTTAATGTTAGTTGCCTTAATTTATCAGCAGACAAATAAAAACTGGATTGAATTTTCTATGACCACCAGAAATTACCTCAGGCCAGATGTATACAACTCACCAAATCTCAGCGTTTGCACAACCAGAGGAATGTAGTTTATCAGATTTATAATGGTTTCCGAATGCAATGGTCTACACTGAAAAAAAAAAGGGGAAAAGTGGGGTTTTTCAATTTGCAAATATGCAGTTAATATATGAGACAGAATGTATTCATTTTTCTCATCGAAAACATCAATCAATCATGTAGAATTATTTTAATCTTGAGGGGTGTACGTTCTATAAGTCTCAATCATGTTAAGAAATAAGAAAAAAAGTTATGTTTATCTCTGTAACTCCGCCCACTGAGCACATCAGCTTGCTTGCTCTGCAGTCGATTACTCAGCTTCTTATTATTGACAAATATTTTATTCACAAATCAAAATGGTCGGACTCAAAACCGTACTTTAATAGTTTCGTAATTGAACTTGAACAATATGGCACTTTAATGGACAAGATGAAAAGCAGAACAAATTGCAAAAAATCTTTATCTGAAAATGTTGAAGCTTTTCTTTTTTAAACAAAGGGGGGGCGGGGTCCACCATATTTTCTTCCCGCATCGGAGGAGTAAGCTGGTTCTGTTCCGAGGAGATCTCTACAAGGTAAAAGTTATTTAATGTCATCACATGTTCGTCATAGTTACAGGTTATCACGAGACGCATTGTTTGCAAAAAGCCACAACGAGCAACGTAAATACAGCTGTCAATTTGTAAACATTGTCATTCACTGGTGTTAGCTAGGATAAAGCCATGAAAATCATAAGGTGAGTTCATATTTATTGACTTGTGTTTATAGCGTGTTTTTATAATGTGAGTATTTGTAGAGTGTAAGTCCGGCAGTTGCTTGCTTTACAATATTTAAAACTATGAACCTTGCCCAAAGTTATGCACATTAAACCGAGCTCAATGGGGAGGGGGAGTCATAGCCGATGGATGAGCTTGCGGCATGTTTGCGGTACAACTTGTTTTAAATTATTGTTTCATGTCTGCTGTCAGGCGGTGTAGAACTTTACTGCGTCGGTCCGGCTATGCATGTCTACTCTTGTGCCGACTTTTAGGGGCGCTGAGGCAGGTTGTACGGTAGTAGGCTACGTTAAGCGACCATCTTTACCCATTTAAGGTGTTGATTGTTGAAGATATATTACAATATTGTCTGTGGGACCACAGTGTTTCCCCTAAAAAACTGTGTATATGTATCTGCTTTGATCCGCTCTGTGTTCATGTAAATACACACAGAGCGGATCAAAACAGAGACACAATATTTTGTGTGGGGGTGTGTCCCGGAAAGCGACACTTGATACTGGAAAGTGGAGGATATTAATGATCCTGTTACATTTTAGCAGCGGTGCACATACCATGAATATGGGGGAGATGCCTGACAGATCTTAAAGTCAGGGTTACGATCCACCTGCTGTGAAATGAACTTATCTTCCATATTTGCCGTACACTTGTGTTTACGGAAGTTGAGATGTTTCTCGGTTGTGATTGGTTGTTCCTCGTCACATGATGAGCGGTGCACGCTGCTGCGGTCCCAAAGTTGAAGGCCTTGGCCAGAAAAAAAAAGACCTTGGCAGCCAGTGCACGTCTCCATTGAAACCAATGGAAATGAGCTCGCAACGCTGATGTGTATGGCCCTGTACAAAGTTCTACTCAATGCATTAGTATACTGTAGCTTTTTACACTGGAGGCGCCCATCTCGGCCGAAGTCGGTTCATATTAGCCTAAAGGTACATCATTAAATGGTAAATGTCGCCTTTAACCTGTGAAGCCCCATTCCCCCCATGAAACATAAGGCTAATAACAAAGGCTCTGAATTAGCCCCGAGCGAAAAAAGGCTAACACACTTAGCACAGAACACACGTTAAAATACCCTTAATACTTATCGTATCTGCACAAACAAGATATCGATTAGCAAGCTGAGATTGCACAGATTCGAGAGGTATTAGTATTATTACTGACCGATC
>NW_011351935.1:0-3101 GCF_000735185.1 Notothenia coriiceps | reverse complement strand
GTTATTTTTTTTGTTATAGCATTTTACAAATGATAATATTGGTGTTAATGTTCACTTTATTTTAATTTAAGAGGTCATGTATATTTAAGTTATATTTATTTAGATTTATGAATGTTCCATTGAAAAATGTTATTAAAAAGGCATGTACACCATAAAAGATGACTTGAGATCTATTGTCAGGAATGTTAGTCTTATATCAAATAGTGAATTATACTGTAGAATGTTGCAGCAGTATGTTCCATGTCTGCACAGTGTTATATGTTCACAGCTCAGTGTCAGTAAGTATTGTGCGGTTAGTATTGGACTACAAGATAGAGGCAAGCCTGTACAGGTAGAGTTATTTAAAGCATAAATGAGTGGGTTGGGTTCTGGAGGTGTGGTTACAGCAATTGTGCTTGGTTGGCGTGGCCTGTGCCTGGTGGTGGGGCCCAATGTGATATCTTTTCATGGGGCCCAAAATCCCTGGCGGCGCCCCTGAATGCGACCTTACAGATTTTTTTGTGAGCTTAGAATGTTTTCAAGCTAGTCCCCCAAGCTTTTACTGCTGAATGATGGTCAATATCCCTTACTATATAAATGTACAATGTTCATTCAAAAGGAAGCACTTAAAAATGAATAGCAGTGAAATCAATCTTGCCTTGGGTCTCAATGCCCCACTTTGTCAGCCTCTGATTAAAAGTACACCTTTTCACAAGTTCACTGTGCTTTTTCTATTATGAATGACGGGAGCGTTGGCATTACCTGTCTACAGTGGATATGTTAAATCTCTGTGGAGACAGATAGCATAATGCAGATGTCCTAATGAAAACTTCATTAAGATGGAGGATAATTACTATGTCCTTAACGATGCACTCGCTGTGCTTTTAAATAATTGAGGTGCTCAACTTTTGATGTGTTAATACTGGAGTAATTTCATCATGGAGACTTCATCTCAGATAGACTGGCTTCAGTATGCTATTGGTGCGCATCCACAAATGAATTCCAGCATTGATTTGTATGTTGAGAGTGAATTTTAATTGCATTATAATTTTTTGTATTTGTCATGCTAGCATCGTAGAACAACAGCCTCACTCCCTGATAGTCCAATAGCGACGCTTGGTCAGGGTCCTTTGGCGTGCAGTTGTGACGCACCGAGCCTCCTTCAGCTTCATAAACGGATACAAAGAGCTTTCAACTGATTGCAATGTATTCCCATCGGCAGCGGTATTTGACACTCAGGGAAGCACCGCATCGGTCCATGTTGGCGGCAGTTAAAGGCAATGTGAGCGTCCATTCCCAAAGGATAACGGAGGATTTTAGACCCGGAAGTAAGTATTCTCCTTACTGTAGATTGATTTTACAGTGATATCTGCACTACTCATCAACTAAAAAACACCAGATTATCCTTGTTAATTACATAACATTGATTGGTTTGAATTGTGTGCAATGCTTTGGTATTTTTCCCCTTTGATTCGGAGAAACAAATATTTTTTCTGAGTTTAGGATGGCAGAAGACACTACACTACCCAGAATCCTCAGCTATTGTTTGGGACTACACCATGTGCTTTGCTTGACAAACCCCGGGATTAGTACTCAAGCTCTGTGATTGGATGTTGGAGTGGCAGTGCGCTGAGTTTACACAGAGCGTCAAATGGAATGAAACCCATCGACGGCACACTATCCAAAACAGGACTCGAACGTGTCCTACCCCCCCCCCTCCCAATGGGATTAGTTTTGTTTCATAAAGATAAAGCAACACTTTCTCAGAATTTCTCAGAGTTTAAGAGAAAAAGAAGTCAAGCAAAATAAATTTAATTTCAAAAATAATACTATAAGTTGCAAACAAATCATTTGTGTAATCATGTAAACTATAAGTCCCTTTTCTTTGTTGAAACATATCTTTTTGTTTGCAGTTCTCTTTGCTGCTTTCTCAATGATCAGACTTTTGCTCTCGCTGCAGCTCTTCTCGTTTGCGCTCCCTCATTTTTTGTTTTCGATTTTGAAACAAACATCCCAGGTGGGTGGGACTTTCAGGGGTGTGTACCCATTGGCCATGCAACCATGCAATATATTAGACTTTAAGTACTTTGTCAGGCTTAATATTTATCTGTAGATACCCCCAAAGCTTTTTGCTTGCCTGTATTCAATAGAAGACCTTAACCTAAAGTATTATTTCATGATTGGTAACACTTTATATGAAGGTACACAAATTAACCATCAATTAGTTGTTAATTAAAATGCATATTAGTAGTATATTGGCTCTTTAGTCCAGTGGTTCTCAACTGGTCAGGCCTCTGGATCCACTTTTTACTTGGTCAATACATCGCGACCCAACATTTTGAAGCAATCAAATCTATTCAACAAAAAATCGTGCTGTAATATATACGCTTTTCAGCATACAATATTAATAACATTGAAGTACAGTGCATATCCCTTATATCCCTTCACAGAACTAAAGCATGCTTTTAAAAAAGGTTTAATGAGATGATGGAATCAAAGCTGAACTATATAACAAGGCACACATGCTGTAAACCCAGCCCCAGCAGGGGGGTCCGGGAGAATTCTCCCCCAGGAGATTTTTAGAAATACTAACAAACTATGCATTCTGGTACACTCTGAGAAGAAAATAATTACATCTATTACTACCCGACATATTAATAATATTTTATGCCATTGTTTGTTTTTCACTTTATTCTGACAGCTGAACTTGCTGATCATCACAGAGAGAAGAGTAAAGAGGAGATAGTCTGTGTGACTTACTTTAAATTGCGGGTAAGGGTAGATAGATTGTTCTGTGACCTGTCAATCATCAAACCGGGGGTCCTATTTCATTATGTGTTCATTTTTATCTGAAGTTGTACCCATGGATGTATAAAGAATAGTTCTACCGCAAAGTTATTCTCCGTGGGGACTTCCGGCTACAATCTTGATTCTGATTGGCCAGAAGACTCGAAAAAAAAACAGCAAAGATGTTTTATTGAGAAGATGATCACTACGTGACAGAAGTTTTCAAAACCGTTTATGGTCTCTGGTACTTTCAGTCCAACGCCTACTGCATGCACAGCGTTAGAAAATCGGGCCTTTAAAATAAAAGTTTGACTTTTTCCCCCAGAAAAAAAAAA
>NW_011351934.1:0-3425 GCF_000735185.1 Notothenia coriiceps | reverse complement strand
AGTAAAGGTTCTGGAGGTCAAATGTGCACAGAAATCACACACACACACACACACACAAAAAGAGACACACACATTGGAGGACTCTGTTATAAACAAGGTCTGCGCTCAGTGTCTGGATTGAAGATTCTCACCTTTTGTGTGTGTGTGTGTGTGTGTGTGTGTGTGTGTGTGTGTGTGTGTGTGTGTGTGTGTGTGTGTGTGTGTGTGTGTGTGTGTGTGTGAGCGTGAGTGTGTATAGTGTATCTGAAAGTAGCATGATGGGACCTGGAGGGCATTCACAGAGACAATCTGCAACCTGACTGACTGGCACCAGGAAACTGATAGGACAAACATATGCATACAGAGTGGTGCCGTGGTGACATATTTCTGTAGGCCGAACAGGAAGTTAGCATGGGTACGGCTCCCTCAACAAAAAGCAATGGGATTTCCCATTACGATTTTGCTGTATTGCAAAAAGTAGCAAACACGTTTAGGTCAGCAGGATAATCTTCACATATTAACACCACTTCATGATTTGTGAAGCGTAAACGCAATCGGCTGAAGTAAAAAGCTAACAAAATGCTATAAACAAACTACATCCTGGTTGCATCGCTGCAAATCAATACCGCTATGCTAAGGTTGGCTTGTGTAGGCTTGATGATTTAGTAGTTTATTTAGTCAATTGTTAGCAACCACCATTTTTATGACACAAAGAAGCTTTGGACATTCGCCAGTGGGGCATTTATTGACGTATTTTATTTCTTAGAACAAAACGTGAAAATGTTGTAAACTTGTTCTAACTTCAGATCTTATTGCAGGCTTCTAACCAAGTTCCATCGTTCATTTGACCTCCTAACTACTTGCTCTTATAGATTACAATGATTTAGAAGTTTGTATTTGTTGGAGAGAGAAACCCTCTATATTTCTTATTATGTTCTATTCTATTAATTCTGTTTTTTTAATACAGTTCTTTTATTTTTTACCTGTCTTGCCTATTGTGTCCTAAATATATGTTTCAACCATGTTTTTGATTCTTTAAAGTGAATACTTGATCAAATGTATTTTTGTTATTATAAAATGTTTTGAGCTTGACAAAAGTGCAAAGATCATTTGTGTGTGGAGGCTAACAACATAATGTACATATAATGTGCAGATGCATTGAATGTACAATAAAAAAAAGACATCAGTTGCTGTCCAGAATGATTCAAAACAAACACCAAGTAGTTTGTTTTATCACATTTTGATTCAAAATAAATGACTGTCTACAGTACAGCATCATATTTAAAATACCAGATGTGGGACATAACGTCTACAGTCAACAATAGAACATCCAATATTTTATAATATTCTACAACAGCCTTTTGTTCCTGTTCGTGAATACTGTATATCATTTTCTTTTCGGTCTCCTTTACAGTTTATAGAGACATGCAGAGACAGAGCTGGGTCCCAGTGGAGACACTTCTTACAACAGGGGGGACTCCCAAACCTAATATCCACAACACAGAGTCTGCTGCAGTGAAGGTGAGCCTCGATATGGAAATATATACAACTTCAATCACTGCTTTTATGAATAAGATACAGACCCGCTATAAGTGAAACCAGCTGTATATTATATAGAGGGGTCACAACACTTTTATTTAGGCACTATATTTGGACAATAAACTGGGGGATGGTTACATGTAGATTGGATAACTTTATGTATGGAATGTGACTGTACTGCATCTGACAACCCTAACCCTATACCAAGCCATTCTGTTCCATCCTGTCTATACCAATGATGTGTCGTTAGTTCAATGGATGGAGGGTTACAGTACTGAGCCAGATTTACACACCCAATCGAGGGCCCTCAAATGTACCATTCAATTGGGAGGTTGCACAATGACTGGCCTATTGGTTAGTGCTTCATATCAGCATTCTTTACAACACAAAAAGGGACTAAATGTAAGTTACGCATACGATTCACGTTGCAGTTCCACCAGCTAGCTAACTTAGATGGAGAGCGACTACTTGGGCCCAAGATACTCCCTCCTCAGTGAGGCATCTGCCTACCCTGGTGCAGTTTAAGGATGAGCGCAGATAGCAGCATTCATTTCAGTAATTACATTTAAAAGTTTAAACCTATACATTATATAGATTCATTACAAACAAAGTGAATTATTTCCAGCGTTTATTTGTTTTTAATCTTTATTTGTTTTAATCTTGACCAAATATCCAGTATCTCCGAAAATGTGAATATTACAGAAATGTCCGCCTTCTGAGAAGTATGTTCATGTGTATCCACTCACCACTTGGTTGGGCCTCCTTTTACATGAATAACTGCATCAATTGGGCATGGCATGGAGCTGACCAGCCTGTGGCTCTTCTGAGGTGTTATGGAAGCCCAGGTTGCTTCGCTAGCGGCCTTCAGCTCGTCTGCGTTGTTGGGGCTTGTGTTTATCATCTTTGTCTTGACAATACCCCACAGAATCTCTATGGGGTTCAGGTCAGGCGAGTTTGCTGGCCAACCAAGCACAGTTATTCTATGGTCATTAAACCAGGGATTGGTACTTTTGGCACTGTGGGCAGGGCCTAGTCCTGCTGGGAAAATAAATCAGCATCTCCATAAAGCTCTTCAGAAGAAGGGAGCATTTTGATTGGGAAAAGCAAGCACACTCGGATTAAAGTGTTATTTTATGTTTTTCGTATTTCATATCGCATTAACACCACATCCCAACGTGCATTGCGGCTAAATAATCGAATCACCGAGCTTAAACCATAGCTGAGGATCTTGGGTAATCAGTTCAGTGGGTGTGTATCTGTCTACGGTTATTTTATTTTGAAATTCAGTTCCTGACGGACGCCAAAAAAGCCAGAGATTATACAATTAAACAAATAAATAAAAACAAGGATAATTGTGTGTTATTGTTGAGTAAATAAAAGTGTGTTATTTAGAAAAGAATAACAAATTAGAAGGAAAAAATGATTTAAAAAATACAGATTTCAGGCTCCGAGCCCCATTTCTTTTCCTCGCGGATGGCAAAAAAGGTCCGACATGATACGATTTAAAATAAAAACAATAATCGTGGCTTGATATTGAGTAAGAACATGTTTTGACTGGGTTGAACTGAGATTAGTGAACAAATCATAATATTTTGGCTATTATATATTTTTCTTTTCGTAACAGCTTATTTTCAATGGAGTTTGTCAGGTAAGGCTTTTCCTCCCCTGACCGCACGTCCCTGTTCTGTACTAAAGACCCTGATGGGTGACGGCAGCATTCAGCATCGCAACATAGCCGCTGGGCAAGAGTGTGTGATGGTGCAACCATGAATGTCAAAGATCTTTTACCCAACCCCACCTATCCCTCCACCATCACACACACACACACACACACACACACACACACACACACACACACACACACACACACACACACACACACACACACACACACACACACACACGCA
>NW_011351933.1:4833-8598 GCF_000735185.1 Notothenia coriiceps | reverse complement strand
GTCACGTTTTGAAGGGACAAAACCGTGACATATTCACGTCTCCCAGCATGGTAAAACGTCACATGTTCACGTCTTGCCGTGATACCGGGTTGCCTATAGTATACATTGGAATGATTTCAAACCTGTTTTTATTTATCCTAATAATTATAAAGGAGTGCCTCGGAAATATGTGTTCACATAATTTGTAAACACATATTTGTTTGAGACCCACTGAGATAACTTAGACTAAAATTAACTATCTAAACACTCAGAGAGTCCTTTACCTCACTGAGCCTCTCAGTCTGACAGGAGAGCTCTCCTCCACCCTGGTTGTAGAAACATCTACTTCTTATATCCGTTAGCGCAGCTAGCACCAGATTCTAATAACAACAGCGCCGGTACCGGTGCGCCCTCTCTCGCGCTCTCTCGCTCGCTCTCTCGCTCCCACGCTCGCACTTTGGCTGTGAGCTGCGGGCGCCTGATAAGCCAACATCCCCCACTTTCATCACTATGTCAAAAGTCGGCCCTGCCAGTACATACAGTGGCAATGTCTCCAGATTTAGCAAAAATACACCTTTATTGAACATACAGTAACACAAATACTACAAATCCACATAACAAACAATCAAAAACGAAAAAGGGTTATTATTTTTAATTAAATAGCTGCGCCGCCGCTATTTGTATATAGGGGAAACACTGATATAGGTCTGCTCTGCATATCAGGCAGCTCACTGTCACTTTGTTGGATTTATGGGTTACATTACATCTGACATGAAGGCGCACAACTCTTTATCACAAGTCTTCTGAAATACCCACACTGGCCCATCAGGTAAAGTGTGTAGTTTACCCTGCATAAAACAAAGAATGACAACTGACTTTGGCCCAGTTTGGACTTTGAGCAAGGTTACTCACAAGAGAGATATTTGTTTTAGCAGTTGGCTTTTTACCTGAGCTGAATTGCAAAATAATGACAACATGTAAGTAAAAAGATTAATAACGAATGGTGCAATCAGGTTTTGGAAATCTGAGCAATGCAGCATTACGGTTTAATGTACACTCAACAGGTTTATTTCACCAACAATGCAAGTATGCAGTGAGTCTGTCGCTGCTGCTCATTGATTTTGGCCGCTTGCTTCTTACAAAAGTGCAACCGTGGTTTTGTTTGTCACATGGAGGCATTCACCTCTACACAGTCAAAAGCCTGAGTCATGAGTAGTAAAGTAAATATACTCAGTAATCAGATCAATATCCCGTACAATGTTCATTTTGACAGAAACAAAAGTGTCAGTCGGTACATTGATGCTTTGAGCTAAGTGCTAACGTCTGCAGGATGTGCTGTTGATAATGCTAACATGCAAATGTTTAGCAGGTTTACATCTTAGTTAGGTATGTTAGCAGGCTAACATACAAAAAACAGTAAGTAGAGCTGATTAACCATTAATCTCAACAGTTATTTGACCAAGCTGACCAAGCCCAGAGCCAGCTGCTAGCAGGGCTAAAAAAGTGACAAATTAGGCCTTTACGGCTAAAAGTATATGATACACTGTTTGTTTAAGAAGTAATAATAATAATAATAATAATAATAATAATAATAATAATAATAATAATAATACACTTTATTCAAATAGCAGCTTTCATGCAAGATGCAGTCCAAAGTGCTTTACAGATACACAATAAAGATGGGGGAACATTCTTAAAAACAAGTTATAAACAAAGAGAAAGAGATATATCACAGAACCATAAAACAATAAAACATGAACAGTAATACAACTAAAATGACCTCAAATTAAAAAGATAGGTCTTTATTTTACTTTTTAAAACTCCAATGGAGATGGCTATTCTAAGATCCAAATGTTCCACAGTTTGGGGCCATAAAAACAGAAAGCAGCCTCCCCAGATTTCTTGTAACAAACTAGGTATCAGTCGATAGCATACTTAGTTCGAGCCCATGACAGACCTATACAGGAGGGGGAAACAGCCAATGGGTCAGTTTGATCCTAATTTCATACTGATCAATATTTCCCAGCTCGGGCTGTGTAATATCTATCGATGTGGACTGGATGTGTTTGATATGATGCGTCTGAAGTTGCACACTAAGTGCGTGATAGCGAGCAGACACTGGGTCTCTCTCTCTTCTCTGTCTGTTTCATTTGGGGGGAGTGCTTAGTCAACAGCAGAGGCTTTAAATACAGCAGAGTTTATACTCTGTCCTGTGTTTATGAGTCACAGGACAGAGTGGACAGAGGTAAGATTGGACAGGGTTTTTTGTTGGGCTTGATGAGTATATAACTGAATATTGAAATATGCAAAACCATTGTATTTGATTTGAGTTTGTAGCATTTGAGGGGAGTTTTGAAAGTAGTTCATTAATTGTAAGGGAGCACTTTTAACCTCTTAATATAATCTGAATTCAACAGTTAGCCACTGTCTGCAGGACACACAAATGTTCTTCATTCATGTTGGTAAAACTGACATTTTAAGGTTATTTTAAAGACTCTGACATACTCACTGAGATTATACTTGCAATGTAATCACTTTACTTCCATTAATTTTACTTTGACGATGAAAATTCCCATGTATCCATTTCTACTGTTAGTTTGGATGTTTGTATGCTGTAAATATGTTTGTCCAAGCCTCTCTTTGTATTCTGCTCCCTCTCTCCTATTCTTCTGTGTGTTGGCTGTTTACCCCATAATAAACTCTTTTTGCAGATTATCTCCACATGCGATGAGAGAGACAATGAGGGTTTACTCGTTTAATTATTTGGGGATCAGACTGACTGGACATTTGGTGCAGGGGAAACCTGCCAAAGAATCTGCTTTTATCCCAGTCTGGGCACGTGCTGCCCTGCATTGTAGTCTACAGGCTGCTTTCATGTCAACATGATTGCAATATCATATACAGTTTAGAGGCTTTAGCACACAATCTAAGGTTGATTATGACTTTTGTTCAATAATATGCATACCTTCAACTCTAGTTTATGTATGTTTAAGGTGAGACAATTTAGGCAATATAAAATATTTCTGAGACTGTAGATTTCTCTTAATTTCACAAAGTTATTGTAATGTTAAAGAATATCTAATTGACAATTACTACAATTATATTATTGAAAGTGTCACCTATTTTATTTTACCCTATTCCCCTATATTGTCTTGAATATGTATTGTATAACAATACAAACGTTGCTGTTTAATTACTATTTATATTCTGAAGGTTTTTACTGATGGGTTTGTTATCTAATAATTCTTAGCTCTTTCTAGAAAGATGGAGGAATCTTTTTTTGGGGGGCCCGGCCTTTTTTTTATTGGCTGTATTTTTGGATTTATAAGGGGGTTACAAAGAGACATCCAAAATCCCTTGTGTATAGATCCGTTGACCCCATTATGTCAACAGATTTAAAGTTGATTTTTGGCTTGATTTAATATTCAGATTTCTGTTTGAGTCTTTAACGGTCCCCTAATATGCTCTTTTTCATCAATATAATAGTTCTCAGATATATACAAAACATGTCTGAAGTTTTTGGCTCGAAATACCAAACAGATCATTGCAGCATCCCATAAACCCCTCTGTTTCAGCCCTGTTTCAAAAGTGCTGATTCTCTGTCTGATCCTTTAGATGAAAATAAGGAGCCACTCCCCACGCCCCTCTGAGAGATATTTGGTTAAAAAGAACACAATGGTGCTCTAGGAGGAGATTCCAAGCGCTGATAAGGAGTGGGCGGGGCAAAAAAAACATAATGCATCATAAAGTGGCCAAAAGTCTTGATGTCAGTTCCATTTTCAGACA
>NW_011351933.1:0-4803 GCF_000735185.1 Notothenia coriiceps | reverse complement strand
AGGACAAAAAGAGTGAATCTTTTTTCCTGAAACTTTCTGAATCTCTTTACACAGAGGGGACACATGTTGATGTATAAAAGACGTGAAAAAGTGGATTTTGCATAGGTGACCTTTAAGTTCATTGTTTTTTATTCTGGTTCACAGTGTCTCCCCTCAAAGGGCTGAATGTAGCACCTGTATTACAGTGTACAAAGTCGCTTTTGGTCAAAATAACAGTTAATACCTCGTGCTTTTCTCGTCTTCAGTCCAGAAGGACAATGAGCGGTGTCTCGTCGCTGTGGCTGTATGCCGCCCTGCCCGGGCTGCTGTGGGCCGCACAGGTCAGTCTGCCATTGGAGGGAGACAATGATGCCTCCAGGATCTGCAAACCTCCCCCCCGCTGGTCCATTAAGGGACAGGAGCCCATGCAAGAGCTGCTGGGAAATGTGGTTGTGGTGGCACTACTGAAGGCTAGCTGACAGTTCTGTCTCACTCAGGCCTCCAAGTAAGAAAGAAGAGAACAACTGCCATTTAAAATGTGGAGTTTTTTTTAAACACATTTGCAGAAATCATGAAACATGTTGGGACAAAGTAAACTCATACAGTCTTGTTTCATACATAGTATTTTGACTCTTACTTGTTAGTTTTTTCAACAAAAAGAAGGGACTATAAAGGATAAAAAAACATGTCAAAGATTGTTCTGGTTTGTAGCTGTATTAGGTTAGTTGAAAGCAGTAATATGAAGTTAAACTTAATATTACGGCTTTCAACTAACATAATACAGTTATGTGATTTCTGTTGACATAATACATTTAATTAAAGTCAACGGTTCAGTTTTTTCAGTGTGGATGACAATAAAAGCAAGAACTTGGATTGTTAAAGACCTCCCCAATTTTTAAGTTGTATTACTGCGTTCATGTGCATTCCTAACTTTGATATTATGTTTTACACCCACATGCACCATATTTGCTAAATGCCTCTTACTTAATTACATTGAGCTGCATTACATTTATTGCAAGAACGGAGTATGTCAATTGTGGCATTTTAAGTTTTCATTTTAAATGACTATCAGTGTCACGCAGATGCTTACAGACCCTTTTAATTTCATCAACAGTGAAGTGAAATTTCTCTAACTGTCCCTCTGTAGAATTGGAGGCCTGCGTGACAAGCTGAACCGCAGCAACCTGACAGACATGTCTTTTATGATCGTGAATGAGCGCGATGCGATGTCCAGAGCCATGTACTGGGAGCTGAAGAGAAAAGCGGCCCCTGGAGTTCCTGTCTACCAGCAGGGCCCCCTTCAGGATGATGTGTGGGAGGCCCTGGATGGAGACAAAGATGACTTCCTGATCTATGATAGGTAGCATCCTCAAGACAATATGTATCAAATTAAAACCTTTGATTTATTTCACATTTGTTTAAGCTTTTTGATAAGTGTGAACATTTTGTACTGGGCTAAGCACCTTTGGTTCGAAGGGTTTTTAAGAATCTCGTGCCATGATTTTGATGTTCCTTATTATATTTTGATTAGCTCTTTCCCTTTTTCTCCAGGTGTGGTCTGCTCACCTTCCACATAGTGCTGCCTTACAGTTTCCTGCACAAAGTCTACGTAGAGGCTGCAATCAGAGCCACTTATCTTAAAAACATCTGTAACTGCACTGTGAGTAATAACCAAACACACACTCTACAAACACTACAAACTACATCAGGTTACATTTCTAGTCTCCTCAACTGGATCTAGATGCTACACAAAAACAGAACTCCCTTCTTCTCGTTCCTTGCTTTTAAAACTAGATTCCTCACAGTAAAAAAGGCATCCCAGAATATTGTGCCAAGGATGTTTTGGATGAAAATGTAGGCAAACAGAAAAGTAATATTAGGCGCTTTCACACTTTTCCCACTTTAGTTCCGATATAGTTCACAGGCGTTTTCGCGTTCACAAAAAAAAAATCCGGAACTAAAATGAGTTAATCAGAGCCTTTTTACCCCCTTTTCCTCCCTGCTAGAGAGGGACTTTCGTGGGAGAAAAAGGTTCCTATTTCTGATTGGCTGGGTGGAATGCAAGCCACGCCCCGTAAAACTCCCCAAAAGTTTTGTGAAGCTGCCATTTTATTATCTTCGCATCAGCATTATTAGCATTAGCATTAGCCCAGCGCAGAAACGCAGAGAGAATAATTTATGGCAACACAAAAAAAAACATGGCAGTGGTAGAGATGAGGAGGTGTCGGCGTTCTGGCGATTTACTCGGAAGGCTTAGAAGCCAGTCCCCAACTCCGGGGACTTCCGGCCGGGGACTTCGGGTGGCAGTATACGCCGTGAAGTTGTTTGCGGCCTGCCAGTAAACCCAAAGCAGAAGAAGAAGAAGTGACGTCAGCGGCTTCATTTGCCTAATTCTCCCTCAGGGACTTATTCCGGTGTGAACCATGGATGGTGTGAACGCGATCTGTACTTAGTTCATCAGAACTAAAGAGTTCTGATGAACCTTTGTGGGAAAAGTGCTGCGGTGTGAAAGTGCCTATTGGTGGGAAACACAACATGAGTGTTAATGCACCACCATGTTTGCTGGGTGTGTAAAAAGGAATTCTTGAAAATGTTTTGTTTGTTCTGCTGCCTCCAAGTGGCCAACAAATGCTATTACTGCAGTTTTAACATGCCATATCTTCCTTAGGCTAATCACACTTTATCCAGTGGCAAGAAAACCCTCATGAGGAATGAGACAACGCAGTTTAAGGTCAGCCAGACAACTACAATACCCACAAGTCCTCTGGACACTGATGATCCTCCTCATCATCATCATCATAATGGTCCTCATCATCATCACCACCAACACGATCACACCAGTCCCAAGAACCAGTCCAAACATCAGCATAGTCCGAATAATACTATGCACCCTCCTCACCATCATCCTGAGCATCATCATCACCATCCTCATTATCATGACCATCATCATCAACATCATCATCAGCAACCTGGCAACCACAGTCATCACGAAGAGATTGAAGAAGATGACTAGGATGCCATTTTACGAGTGTTTTACTTGCTTTTTTCTTAGTATTTTACTTTTGATAACATGTTTTACTTTGGTGGCAGAACAGCTGTTCCCTTAGCAGTTGAATCTGTTTTAGCAGTGATCAGATTTTGGTTTCTCTGCCAGCATGTCCACACCTAGGTCCTCTGTGTGTATGACGTAGCCAATGCCAGCCTATCTTCTCCCATTAATGAAATCTATGGTGTTAAACCTGCCTGCAGGGAGTTGTAGACGGAGGTGTGCGGAGAGATTGGATGTGCTGATGGTTATCTAGGCCACACAGAGTCAGAGGATGTTGGGCACTGCTATAGAGCAAACCTCAGTGTGATTTCTGCCCAAACATTTTCCTTCTGGGTTCAGTTTCTGCTTGTATGCTATTACATCACTATGTACGTGTGTCAAGAGTGCGGTCCTTTATTCATTGTAAAGGCATTTTCTTAATACATTAGATTAGAATAATAATCCAATTAATCATTATAAACCACACCTGCAAATGCATTATTGTCACTTTTACCATTTAATCATATTTGCTGTGGATTTTAAGTATTTTTGTGTACTTCCACCTAATTAACTGGGTGTAGAAGGATCCTTAAGATTTGTGTTCTCCATTAAAAAATAAGTACATATCTGAAGTGTTTGTCTACGAGTCTTAAACTTATTTTAATTTAGCCAGTGCAGCTACAAATAACGACAAAATGACCAAATAATTTAAGAACACAAAACAATTTAAAAGAGACAAAAAATCCCAACAAAATAATGCAAAAATAAAAAATGCAAATGTGAATTATGCATGCCCATTGCCAATGTTCTCATAATGTCCAACACTCAACCCAACACCATAGCAGGAAAACACAGTAATGCTATCCCCAACCAAACTAAAAAGCCGGAAACTGTGTTTCCTTCCTAGGATGAGATGATAAAATGGTTACAACTCGTTTATCTGGCATCAGCTTGGAGCAGTAAAAGTCTGAAGTTCGCAATCTCATGGTACAACTCCAAGATATACAGTGTATATTATGTATACCTGTTGCTTAACCCAAACTCGGGCATACACTTTGGGTTATGCTTCAAATGCGTTTTAAACTGGGACTGTATCAAGGAGAAAATACTTTTCCCTAATGATGAATTTCAGAATCCAGTCTTTTAGTATTCAATCAGCATTTGCATGATACAAGGGTCAAACTGTGCCCAAACTTTTCTATAATATATATCAAAATATCACCTTTTTTTAAATCTTAGGAAGAAAAATAAGATCCATTG
Source organism: Notothenia coriiceps (assembly GCF_000735185.1). Lineage (NCBI taxonomy): Eukaryota > Metazoa > Chordata > Actinopteri > Perciformes > Nototheniidae > Notothenia > Notothenia coriiceps. The sequence continues at coordinate 536 of NW_011351933.1, read as the reverse complement.
TTTAGCCAAGAGGTTCACATAATGTTATAATTACAATAAGTCATTCAAAATCATGTTCCCATTCCTATAAGAACTATCAAATTAAGTTGTCAATCTAATAGTTTGCAATCAAACTGGTAGCACTTGACCTGCTATGCTAGAATAAAGGAGCAGTCAAACACACACATATCACTCCGCCATCCGCTTCGCCACCAATGCCCCCTACAGGACACACCACTGTGACCTGTAGTCTCTGGCTAACTGGCCCTCTCTTGAGACTGGCTGATGTTTGTTTACAAAACACTCCTAGGCCTCACCCCCTTCTACCTCACACAATTACTGCAACTCCGACCACCCCCAACGCACAACACCCGGTCAGCTACAAGCATCCTGCTAAAGATCCCCAAAGCCCACACATCCTTTGGCCGCTCCGCCTTTCAATTTGCAGCAGCAGATAGCTGGAATGTCATTCAAAAAACGTTGAAAATGAAAACCTTTATCTCCCCCCGCACCTTCAGGGACACTATTACAAACACCCTGGTACACACATGCAACTG
>NW_011351932.1:0-2153 GCF_000735185.1 Notothenia coriiceps | reverse complement strand
TTACCCTCTGATTGATTACCTTCTGACTTGTTACCCTCTGATTGGTTACCCTCTGATTGGTTACCCTCTGATTGGTTACCCTCTGACTGGTTACCCTCTGACTGGTTACCCTCTGACTTGTTACCCTCTGATTGGTTACCCTCTGATTGGTTACCCTCTGATTGGTTACCCTCTGACTGGTTACCCTCTGACTGGTTACCCTCTGACTGGTTACCCTCTGACTTGTTACCCTCTGATTGGTTACCCTCTGATTGGTTACCCTCTGACTAGTTACCCTCTGACTGGTTACCCTCTGATTGGTTACCCTCTGACTGGTTACCCTCTGATTGGTTACCCTCTGACTGGTTACCCTCTGATTGGTTACCCTCTGACTGGTTACCCTCTGATTGGTTACCCTCTGATTGGTTACCCTCTGACTGGTTACCCTCTGACTGGTTACCTTCTAACATCTGACACTATTATGGTTTGTTAGGTTTATCCGTGCGAGGTGACGGAGCAGAGCGTGGAGATCAAGACGGACTCTGGCGAGGAGGAGGAGGAGGAAGAGCAGGAGGAGCCGGAGGAGCAGGAGGAGCAGGCGGGGGTCAGCCAGCTGCAGGAGGAGGAGGAGGAGGATGAAGAGGAAGAGGAGGAGGAGCGTCAGTACCGCTGCAGCTTCTGTGGGAAGAGCTACAGCCACGCCTCCAGTCTGTACCGACACCAGCAGACCCACAGCAAGGGGGGGGCGGCGCCCATCAAGAGGGAGCCCCCCCACCTGGAGGCGCAGTACTCCTGCCCCCACTGCGGCATGACCTTCAAGGGGAGCAGGTACCCCCATCTACTTAATCTAATTCATTCATTCTTTTACATTTAAATTAATAACTATTATTATTTATTTTAGTTTTTATTTATTTTCTAAAGTTTTATTTAATGTTATTAATACTTTCTGTTTTGATTAATTATTTCATTCATCTCTTTTAATTTTTGAATGAATCCCAGTAAATGCATTATTTAAATTAATAACTATTATTAATACTTTCAGTTTTTTTATTAATTATTTAATTAACTTGATTAACGATTGATCTAAGATTTTTACGTTTTTAATTTGAGATGCATTTTTAATAATGATTAATGTTCAGACGCCTGAAGCCTCAGTTTGATGTTGTGTGCAGGATGCTGGGCAGCCACCTGCGGCTGCACGGGAAGCGGCGCATCCACCCGTGCAACATCTGCGGGAAGGAGTTCAACCACAGCTCCAGCCTGTCGCGCCACCGCCTCGTCCACAAGAAGGGGAAGGGGCTCCCGAAAGAAGACATGGCCGCCCTGCGTCACCCCCAGAAGGCAGGAGGCCGGAGGCAGAAGAGCCGCCGGGCCGTCGCTCAGAGTCCGCCCGGCGACACCTTCTACGCCTGCCCGCAGTGCGACATGAGCTTCAGGACGTCCACGCTGCTCTCCAAACACCAGGTATATATACTATATTTATACTAGGGCTGTCAAACGATTACAATTTGTAATCAGATTAATCACAGCTTAAAAATTAATGAATCATGATTAATCACCATTCGAACTATGTCCAAAATATGCCATTTCTTTATGTATATTGTTGTGGGAATGGAAAGATAAATGAAAGAAGGCGGATATATCCATTTAACATAAAGTATGTTTATTATAACATTGTTCTGTGTGTCAAAATGAAAGACAGCCCACACACCTATCAATCATCAAACCGTGGGGTCTTATTTCATTACGTGTTGATTCACTCTGGCTGCACTGCGGCTGCACTGCGGCTGCATTCTGGCTGCACTGTGGCTGCACTGCGGCTGCGACTGTGGCTGCACTCTGGCTGCACTGTGGCTGCACTGCGGCTGCATTCTGGCTGCACTCTGGCTGCACTGTGGCTGCACTGCGGCTGCATTCTGGCTGCACTCTGGCTGCACTGCGGCTGCACTGTGGCTGCACTCTGGCTGCACTGTGGCTGCACTGCGGCTGCACTGCGGCTGCACTGTGGCTGCACTGTGGCTGCACTGTGGCTTCACTCTGGCTGCACTCTGGCTGCACTGTGGCTGCACTGCGGCTGCACTGCGGCTGCACTGCGGCTGCACTCTGGCTGCACTCTGGCTGCACTGTGGCTGCACTGCGGCTGCACTGTGGCTGCCAAATTGAATTTATTGAAA
>NW_011351931.1:0-2124 GCF_000735185.1 Notothenia coriiceps | reverse complement strand
ATAATCGGTACCCCTGAAACTCATCCAGTGAGAAACGTTCCGCGGTGCAAAAATAAGTGCGATTAAAATGCGTTAATTTTTTTAACGCGTTAATTTTTGTGTAATTAATTAATCTTAATTAACGCGTTAAAAGTCCCGGCCCCTAATATTTACCGTAATTTTCGGACTATAAGCCGCGCCTTTTTTCCCATTTTTTGACGCTGCGGCTTATATAACGGTGCGGCTAATCTATGGATTTGTACAGCTAACGGCCACTAGGGGACCTCCTAAATCTATGGATTTTACAGGTTACAGTCCACCACCTTTAACTCTATGGGCTCTACGGCCGGTCCGCGGCCCCCACCTTTAAGCGGCGGGCTCCAGCAGGAAAAGCTGGAGGCCGGAAAAGAGCGAGACAGGTAGCGCGCAAAAGTAAAAGTGGAACCGAGAGTGGTACGAGAGGCAGAACGAGAGCAAGACAGACAGACATTACGAGAGCGAGACAGTTTGTCCCCGTACCACTGGTTGAAAACCACTGCTGTAGATCACTGCCGGTACGTGCGCTGGGAGTTTGAAAGTTGAAAAGTTTGTGTGTCTGAAACGCTATGTGATACAGTACAGTTTACACAGCACAGTATATGTTCTGTAGCTACTATTGCACTAAATGGTAACACTTGAATACGTTATGCAAATATGCAACTTGTTTGTTGAAATGTTAATAAATGGGAGCTTCCTCAAACAGCCATCTCTTTCCCGACAATCCCCTCTGTGCACGAACCCTTACATATGGTAATTAAACATTAAAACACCTGCGGCTTATAGTCCAGTGCGGCTTATATATGTACACATCATTCAATTTAGCTGCTGCGGCTTATATTCAGGTGCGCCTTATAGTCCGAAAATTACGGTATATATATCATATTCTATTTTGTATTAATGTATTATATGAATGAAATGAATATGTATTCCTTGTAAAAGATAAATAAAAAATTAAATAAAAACATGTTCTTAGCAGTTTGTTTATAACTGTTCATGGATTTTTGTATAAATGTTACAACTAGACATAGCTTTGGCAATAGTGACCGGTTTATCAGGATACATTTTAACCTGTAATTTAATGCATTTCTTTATTTTTGGCTACATATATTTATTTTTGAATAATATCTCATACATTTTTGTTAATTACAACAGCTCAAACTTGACATGACAAGTAAGGAGCATAGGTAGGAGTAAGAAATACAAATAATAAAAAACACTGGACAGTATACGGATCCCCAGTCCCTACCATTCTCTACCCATAGGAGAGAGGCAACAACAAAAAGACAAATTACATGATAGTTATTATAGTAAATAGTTACATTTTTTTAAATAAGTTCATAGAAGCGATAGGCTGAAGGAGGAAACCCTCGTAATATAGAAAATGACAGCGTGGGTCCAATATAGTCCAAGAAAGGGGCCCATACTTTATGGAAAGCGTCCACTGAACAATGAAGCATACATGAGACGTATTCGTTGGGGATACACTCCATTACAAGATTATGCCACGATTTCTTTGTTGGAGCAACATCCTTGATCCAAAACAGTAAAACATTTTTCCTAGCGGCAAAGGTCAATAGGCTAAATTGTGTTTGACATTTGTAATATGACCATCTGGAAGACCAATCAGGAGGCACATAGGAACACCACAAATAATAGACAGTTCTTTCACAATACCAGACCAGTAGTGTTCTAGCTTCACACATGACCAGAAACAGTGAATACGATTTCAGAGTTACATTTACTTCAGAGTGGAGATGCATTCATTTGTTATATGTGTGCGATGTGGGATCCAACTGTGTAGATTTGGTTCGATTACAAATAGATATTTTCCCGGCATAGACCCACACTTCCTGCCAGTCTACATTCTTAATAGAGTGGTGCAGGGATGACATATTTTTGTAGGCTGACCAGGAAGTAAGCTGCGCATGGGTTCCCTCAACAAAAAAGCAATGGGATTTCTCCATAGGATTTTGGAATATTGTAAAAAATAAGTTTAGTAGAAAACGAACCTGTTTGATAAATGCATGTTTTGTTCAGCTGGATAATATCCACATGTCTTCCCTACTTTTATAATTTTCTAATCATAAATCGAATCGCCAGAAGCAA
>NW_011351930.1:0-1783 GCF_000735185.1 Notothenia coriiceps | reverse complement strand
TCTCGGCTTTTCATATGATATAGGTTGTGCAGATAGCATGAAGTATAAAATATCGCTAAGAGTGCTGATTTAAACGCTTGGTGTTAGACTTGTGTTTTGTTTAGGTACAAATCTCTCTATCTCTCTTTATCGATATATCTGTAATGTTCTGTTCTATGAACATATAATTGTCTACATAAACAGACGACGCGGACTACTCTCATGCCGAGTGTCCATCTTTATTCAACTGGCACGTAACCTGCACACATGCATTACGTCCTCAAGGTGAGCTCAGTCATCCAAGATCTTGTATTCTCCAAGATGTTACACTATCTATAACTATATATCTGTCTATCTCTCTCTCTATCCGTCTATCAATATATCTATCTATCTATCTATCTATCTATCTATCTATCTATCTATCTATCTATCTCTCTATCTATAAGGAACCGCAGTAGACAAAAGGCGTTGCTATAGCAACACGTCATGTTTACGCTGCATTTTCTATGAGGTAAATATTACCCGCTGGCGGATATGGGTATAAATGGCATTTTTTTTGGCGATTTTTTCAATCTGACTTCATATTGACAATTGTTAACAACAGAGAGTGCTACATAACACACTTTCAGGAAAAGTCACGGACTGGGAGACTTTAATATGTTATTGAACAAAAGTTACATACAATAAAAAAACAGCTGCGGGTAAAATTTACCCGTTGGCGGTTCTAGTGTTAAACATATTTCTGTTCCCTCACTTCCTTTAAGATAAACACATGAATCCTTTCTTTGTGGTGCAGAGAGTATACATCCACCATAAAGAGTCGATGCATCGAACCCTATTGGTTGGTGTGTATCATATTGAGTCGTTTCACATCTAGTCATGTCCTTTGATTTCCAATCATATAGAATTGTATTGAATGGATGAGTCGAATCAAATGGTACCAAATTGCATCTTATCGTATCGCACCGTATCAAAGCCTATTACAATTAATCACATCGTATCAATTCGTATCGAGTTGTGTCTTATTGTATCAATATCGAATCGTATCAAATTGTATCGTAATGAATCGTATAGTTACGTATTGAAACGCATCGTAATGTGTCGAATTGTATAAAATCGTAACATATTGAATAGCTTTGAATCGCATTGTATGAAATTGTATCGAGTCGTATCCAGTTGTGTCTTATCGTATCAATATCAAATCGCATTGTATCGATTCGCATCAAATTATATCGAATCGTAGCATATCGAAAAGTATCGGATCGTATGGTATCAAATTGTATTGTATCGTAATGAATCGTATCCAAACGTGACAAATCTTATAGTTATGAACCGCATCGTGAACCGCATCGTTATGTATCGACTTGTATCATACCATATTGAGTCCAATAGGATAGTATTGTATTATATAGTATTCTTGTTTCAATAATGCCCGCCTCTCTGCACATTGACCCTTACGAACCGTAGCGAGTATTTTGAAGACGCCTCTTCTCATACCTGGTCCAGCAGCACTACGGACGATTTGATGATGTCTCTCCACTTCTGCAGCTCCGAGTCGTGGAAACGCTGCTGCGCCTCCAGGAGCTGAGCCCACTCCATCTGGGTCTGAGGGAGTTTACTGGAGCGAGCACACACACACACACACACACACACACACACACACACACACACACACACACACACACACACACACACACACACACACACACACACACACACACACACAGAGACAGACAGACAGAGACACGGCATGAAGTTGGAAATGAAAGTTGAAATGCAGATGTTGAAATGGATTAAGGGATCA
>NW_011351929.1:0-1581 GCF_000735185.1 Notothenia coriiceps | reverse complement strand
CCAAGTTGCAGCCAATTGAACAGGTTGGTTAAAGTATTTAGTCTGACGTTTGAAGCTCGTTCCACCATTTTGGAGCCAGGATAGCAGAGTTTATTAAGGGTTACTCAGTGGAACGTGAAGCCAACAATGTTGGGAAAAGACAAAGGCAGGAAGTAAAAAAAAAGACATGATAGCTACATGAGGAGAGAGACTATCAAAAATGAAACTGTAAACAAACAAAAACTCACAACAGATTCAAATCAGAGGAAGACTTTGGCAAGATGCGTGGAGAAAGAAGAGAATTCAGTTGACTTTTTAGAAAAGTTAGATTATTTCCTGCTCTTCTTCTGTGCAGTCAGGAGTCTCTTTCAGCTCTGAACACTAATCTTATCAAATCTGTTGAAGCTTTCAGCGAGTTCAAACATCCGTCTGCCTCACATTCAGCTGTCAGGTTTTTTTCCCTATCTCCCTGCATTGATATTATTTTTCAAAATATATGTTTTGCCTGAGCCGTGTCGCCAAGGCCGATGTGTGCCTGCCTCTTAGTTCATTTATCTCCGGTCATGTTTTTAATCCACCTTTAGAAACGCAGCGTGAACGAGCGGAGGTGAAATCATTTCAATGCAGCCACATATTACAGAGTGTGTGTGAAAGAGGAGCAGCGGTGGATGAAGTGGTTTCTCTTTTCACCTCAAACACACTTCAATGAATCGTTCTCAGGAGTTCAGGTTCAGGTTAGAGAGGACCTGCTGATATTAGAGCTTACAGACGCTGTTTAGAAAATATCAGATCGATCTGGAGTCAGGTCTTTGATGAGAGTTTCTGATGTAATATATCTTAAATAATATATTTCTTAAATACAATATTTGGAGTTTCACTGTCCATCTGTAAGTGGATCTGAATAGCTGTCTGCACAACAGCTAATGTGCACAACAACTTGTACCTATTTGAAATAAACACCATTTACTTTATTTATACGTGAAACTTACATGAAGCCGCAACCAAAGATCATTTCAGAAACTCCCCCTGTAGGGAACACATGGATTTTAGCCTTTGCAGACCATTGACATGCACAACAACGTATTTAACACACAACAGGAAAGGGAAGACCCCAAAGGGCATAATGGAACAAATTTAAATACATCCATGTTATTCATTATAACAACTTCTGCAGCTGCAGGATGTACAGCTGTGTCCCTGGAGGAGGAGCTTTCTTGTTCTGACTGCACAGAGGTCAGAGGTCAGGAGGGGAAATCATTACAACCATGAGAACAAACAGGCACAATTTGATCTTTCATCTACTGCTTTTGTCTTTGTGGTCATTTTGTGTAGTTTTCCGTCCCTCTCAATTCATTTCTTTTCCCTCTGTATCATTTTGTGTCTCTTTTATGTCACTCCCTCTTCTTCTCTCTTTTTCCACTGGTGTTTTCCCAAGAAGAAATAATTAGCTCGCCGTCCCGTGAGAAGACGCTTTTTTATATTTTCCCTTATGAACACACGACCACACACACACACACACACACACCCTAAAATGCAAAGTCTTCTTCTTCTTCTTCTTCTTCCCCAGAGAAACTCATCATTTCCCCGAACATTTCCTCCCGT
>NW_011351928.1:0-2072 GCF_000735185.1 Notothenia coriiceps | reverse complement strand
AGCCCCTCAGGCAAAGCAAGGAACTGGAGTGGTGATCTCTGGAGCACGCCCCTGTGCATTTCTCTCACACACACACACACACACACACACACACACACACACACACACACACACACACACACACACACACACACACACACACACACACACACACACACACACACATTTGCCTAACAATATGTCCCTCACAATGGATCAGGTGGTTGCTGTTTATCTGTTCCAACATCCATCAAAAAGCCTCTGTATGTGAGGTGATATTTGACAGGACTGGGAGGGACCATCACACTGTGTCCCACATCTATACAATGACTGATTGCTATCAAGGAAGCAGCGTCAAAAGTAAAGGTTAAAACATGTATCTCACAGTTGATATCTCCAAAGCCAACGATCCTAATGATAGACTGTCCAAGAGGTGTCTTATACATTTGTGGAAAACAATTAAGTGTATAATAAATGAAAAATCACGTGAAAAATGAAACTTGGATTCCAAATTGGTTGCATTTTTAGACTTTGAAGTGTTTTTGAGTCTCATGTTTTCCAATATATTCTAGTTTTTTATGGAGGAATCCATATAGCTAGACTTGCTGAAGTTGTGAGAGGATTTGAACATTTTACTACACCGTCCAAAGAAATACTGAGTGTTTCTAACAAGCTATTCACTCATTTATAAAAATTCAAGGACATTTCAAGGACTTTTTCAGGCCCAATTCCCTCCGATACAAGGACCTAACAAGGCATGGTGGGATACAAGGAACAATGTTAATTAGAGACGTAATTTGTCAAGGCAGCTGGTGCATGAAACAAAGACTCAATGGCTGGAGACACACATTTGGAACGTAGCCTATTACTAACACTCAGGAAAATAAAATATCAAACTAACTTCAATTTATTTCCTTTCACACAATTATAAACATACTTTCCAGGCCTCACATTCTTCTCCTTAGATTTAAAAACGTTCAAAGACTTAAAGCACCTGTGGGAACCATGTTTGGACGATACCAACACCTTAAAAGTGTAGCACAACACATTGTATGACTTTGAAGATAACCTATATTTGCTGCACATTTTGTCATGTTGACATTTCTGGGACATGTGTTTATCTGCCTAAGTGGCACAGTACAGAGATCTGTTATCATCCTGTGGGTTGAGCTGTCCGTCACAAGCCAACGCTCCACAGTAAACCTGGCTGTATCACTGCTGTATCAGCTGCCTGGGATAAATGCTATTTCCATTTGTACAATTTGTAACAAATGCCATTGTGTTTGACGTCATAGATCTCATGGGAGATGATATTTAGTAAGACCTTTCAAATAATTAAACACAGTTGTTTCTATTTGTTTGGTCCATATGCTGTGAACGGAATAACACCTTTGTTTCATTAAACGGCTCAGGAGAGTCCCCAAAACACACACGAAAGCCAACAGATGATTTATGAACAACTTGTGCTTGTACATGTATTTAAGATACATGTTTGTGAGATCAAGGAGTGTAGAGAAGGACTTTGCAAAATCTCCCTGCAGCGACAATCAGGTCTGCTTAGTCAATGTTTGCAGACATTCAGTAATGTATTAAAGGTATAAAGCTTGTAATAGAGACCTAATCCTATTGTCCCTCCCCCAATCTCTCCATGTCTCTCTGAGTGTACATTAGCCCTGGTCTCACCCTGCATCTTGTTTTCAGAATAGTAGTGTTTTGTGTTAGGAGGGCACATACAGTGTACTGCGGCTGAACAAAATGGGGAAATAATCCAGTTATGGTTTCTTTAGACCAATACTGAGTTCAATTCAGGGTGTGTTTTTTTTTGTTTAAAGGTCCCCCATTATACTGTTTTTCATCAATATATTATAGGTCTCAGATATATACAAAACATGTCTCTGAAGTGTTTGGCTCCAAATACCAAACAGATCATTGCAGCATTACCCATAATCCCCTCTGTTTCAGCCCTGTTTCAAAAGTGCTGATTCTCTGTCTGTTACTTTAGATGAAAATAAGGAGCCCCTCCCCACGCCCCTCTGAGAGAGATTTGGTTAAAAAGAACACAATGGTGCTCTAGGAGGAGATTCAGGTGATAA
>NW_011351927.1:3135-10195 GCF_000735185.1 Notothenia coriiceps | reverse complement strand
GACGTCTATTATACTCCCTTAAGGAAATGGGCTGATTCAGCCATTTGTTGTTGTTCCCATTTCTATGACCGGGCAACACTAGGTCACAGATGGTTTATTGTTGTGGGTACACTGGGACCCTTCCTTCTCTGTGTTTGTGGACTCCGAGGTGTGAAATCTTCGAGGCCATAAGTGTCAGACGCAAGTAACTCAGTGTTCCCAGCTGTTTAGGCTATCTTCTCAAATATGTTGATGACTCTCTGTGAAACCAGTTAAAAGGTCTAACGAGAGAGAGGCGCTCCAGAATTGACGTGGCAACTCTCCCGTGAAGTCAGAACCTCTGGCTCAGTGACTTGTGATGTGAATCCTCCGGCCAAAACTCCTAAATAAACCATTAGTGTTTGACATCAAAGCTCCTGCTCATCGCGTGTCTCCTTCATGAGTCGGTGACTCCCACTGCATTGATACACAGAAGTTTCCCCCACACTATATACTGTACATTTCTCCACCTCCCCAACAAGGAGATCCAGTGCTGGGTGAAAAGTATTTTTAAGCTGTTCTGTCTGTGTGTCTTATGATCGTCTTTGTGCAGTCAGTCTAAATCAGTGTTTCTCAAACTTTTTCATACCAAGGGCCACTTAACCAATAAAAAAACACTCGCGGACCACCTAACTCCACACATATCCAAAATCACATCGTTTTTCTAGAACAGATTACAAATCGCCTGAAAATGGTACAAACAAGTGGCAACATGTGTGATGAAGGTGTTGCGCTGGGCTATAACATGCAATTGAAAGGCAAACTTAAGCTAGCTCCCTTACGGAGATATTCCCGCGAGAGTGCGGAACACTTACATTTATTTATTTAAAATGGGAAATGTTACCAATATACTCACGGACCACTAGGGGGCGCTCACGGACCACCAGTGATCCGAGGACCACACTTTGAGAAGCACTGGTCTAAATGAATATTCATATGGGGCTTTTCACCGACCATTTATAGGCCATCATGGGCGTGACCAAAAGCTGCTCCGTATTTCAAGTTGATTGTATTTTATAAAAGGGAACCAGCGTAGGAGGTGTAAGCATTCCGGTTTTTCCCGTCGGTACAAAAGCTTTTCAGGTGAATCCTACACAAAGTTTTATAAATGAGGCCCCAGATCGAGATCTGGCCATCTTGCCACACTGCGAAGCTTGTCCTATTTTGTAGAACGCAGTTCAAGTCGCCAAAAAACAGGAAGTTACTTTTTAGGGCTTAAGATTTCACGCACACGTTCGAAACTTGCCACTTACACTAAAAGTAATAAATGTAGTTAACTGATATGGTTGTTCTGTTTCAGTGTGGCAATGTGGCTCAATCATAATCTCACCAAACTTTGACGAAAGCTAGCCTCTCTGTATTTTTCACCGAGATGTACAGTATTTAAAAAGGCAGCACAGTGAGACTCTAAGAGCAGGGCCATTGTCTAAAACCCACAGGCAGTTGTCCATTTTAAATTTGGTATGATTTTTTTCATGTATTTTGGCCATTTATATGCTCCGTCTTTTTACAAACTCCTCTTACAGATTTGATCGGATCAACGTTCAAAACATGTATATATAAATGGATTTAGTGTCCGTGACGTCACCCATAGATTTCTGCAGAGTTGCTGTGAAGCCCTTAGTAGGCGGAGACGGCCGCTGCCGTCTCAAAGTGACACAAGTGACATTTTACCTTTTTAGAAAGGTTTAGAAAAGAAAAAACACCCTTTTAACCGTTAGAGCCAATAGAATCGAGGGGACGTTCCTAAATCCATCTAAACATTACCATTGAGGATTGAGAGTGATGTGCACGCAGTTTGCCCAGAACCGGAAGTTCCGTTATACTCGATATGAGAAATACGTTTATTGCCATAAATGTTATGATGGATTATCAGTAATCGTTTCAAAGTGACACAGGGACATTGGATTAACCTTCGGCAGCGTTTATATGCTTTTTAATGCCATTGAACACAACCTTTGATCAGAAAATAGCAAAGGTAAGACGTATTTGCCGTTTTGGCCCCGTAAAGTGAAGTTGTGTGTTGTCTTTGCTGGCTTTCGCTGCCGTGAGTTTTGGTTGCACAGTGATGATACTTATACCATTGGAATCTGTGGAATCTCAGCTTTCATATGATATCTAGTTTGTTCAGATAGCATGAAGTATAAAATAGTGCTAGAGTGAGTTATGTGCCAAGTTCGCTTAGTGCTAATTAAGACGCTCGGCGTTAGACTTGTGCTTTGTTTCGGTAACAATGGTTCATATCGTCAGTTAGCTGAGTTTCTTCCCGTTAAGTGGGTATGACACATTAAATGTTAAGAAGGCCTGAGACACAGCTTCGTGAATATTGTTGTGTTTGCCCCCGCCGGCGGCGGCAATCGGGCTTAACAGGCTAACTATATCCAGAATATGTTTGTTTGAATCCAGGCTAGAAACATGTTTATTTCTGCTGTAAAGTTGGGCATTTTAACATGGGGGTCTATGGAAATTGCTCCTTTCTGCATCCATCCGCTATCAGCCAATAGATGAACTGCAGTTTAAGACACTTCCTTATTGGCTTCCCGGCTCTTCCCCGGAGTTTGCCACTTGGTTCGAAACCAACGTTCTTGAGATCATGGAGATCAAAAGTTATTAAAAGCTTTCTGGCAACCATTTTCAGAAACTGGCAACAGGAAGTCAAATGTATGTGACAACGTTTTTTACCGATTTACATGAATATAACAATGCGTGGTCTTTTTATTTGAATTCTTATTACTATTATTTTTAAAAAAATATATTTTTTCTAGTTCTCTATCTGTGTTTTAATTGTTGTTTTACTTTTATGTATGCACCATGACACCTAGTCAAGTTCCTCGTAAGTGTAAACCTACCTGGTAATAAACCTGTTTCTGATTCTGATATAGAGCAACATGCTGTTTTCTAAGCACGTGTTCTTTAGCGCCACATAGTGGAGACCAGAGGTGGTGCAATATTTGCAACAGGGAATTTCCTGCGCATCACAGTCCGGCGAATGGGGGTTCAGGGCCCGTTACATGGCTGTTTGCAGCTTTAATTATTCCTTGTATTTATTACATTTCAATGCATAGCCTGCTACAGAAAAAGCAAAATTGGAAGTGAAGGCAGTGCTTTGTTTATTTAAATATGAAAGACCAATACAACAAATGTGTCACTTGAATCAATTAATAATCAAATAAACATGCATGGTGCCAATATTGATCTCAATAATTCCAATTGTAGTTTGGGTATATTATTATGATTTTTATATTATGATTATTATGATTTTGTTTATTTAAATATGAAAGACCAATACAAAAGATGTGTCACTTGAATCAATTAATAATCAAATAAACATGCATGGTGCCAATATTGATCTCAATAATTCCAATTGTAGTTTGGGTCTTAATAGTGAAGTATAATGTGTATTATGTGGTTGCTTTTCACTTTTCTGTTGCTAGATCGCAAGGAAATGGAGATTACAAATAACCCTTTAAAATGGAATGGTTAGGATATTTGAAAAGGTATATTTTCTAATAGACATAAATTAATTCCAGTTTATTGTAAATATATTATAATTCTGAAATTGGATACAGATACAAAGAAGTGTTCGGGTCCGGTAGGGTGTAGTTCTGGGCATCATTGATATAATAATTCGATGATAGGTATGGAAAGGAATATACAAATATTGAGATGTATATTGTGTATCACGATATAGCCGAAGATATTGAGATCCCAGCCCTGATTGAAAATTGTCTGAATGTGACAAACATTTTTTAAGATAAATGTTAAATACACTGCAATTATACAGCTCTTTTTAACTTTTTGCAACCACTCAAAGACAACACATGTCAGCAAAAAATATTTAAACTTGCTACCAATGGATGAGAGGAGAAGATGATTCTACAGTAGATTGGAATGCTACGTTTAATGAAGGGGGTTGGCTTCATGGTTTACCATATAAGTATAAATTACTACAGACAAACATAGCAAACAGTTGCTAAGGACTCTCTGATTAAGGGAACATGTGCACTCATATTATTCTACAGAAAGAAGTCTGTTCAAATTGACATACATTTTGGCCAGAGAAAACACATTGGTTTCACTCTTTACACAACACTGTGGAATACTTTCTGAATATTATTTGTTATATTTATGGAAAGCACAGAACGTTGCATTTATTCCGGCTGAACTGAAAACAGCGGTAAAGAGGTTAAAGACACAGTGAGCGGTAAGAACCCCCTCTCTCTTCAGGACTGTGAATATCCTCAGGGGTAGACATTAAGGGTAAAATTCCACCGGCCCTCCGGGCCGGTGGAATTGTATTATCACTGGCCCCACCATTGTAACCACTGGCCCGGAGCATTCGTCCAAAAAAAATCGACTTACTGTATAATGAAGAAAATGAACACATTTGTTGCAATAGTAATTTATGCACTAACTACATTACTACTTGTACTACAACATTTGAATCATCAGTTCTTCCTCATTTTCCTCAATTGTTCATATTTGGTTTATTAAAATAATGATATTGTGGTCATTGTTAAAAAATTTCAGCTATTATTATGAGTATTATTATTTGTATAATGCGCTTTCTGCCTTCCTGTCATTAGGAGTTAGAAATGTAATGGCTATGTAATAGATTAGATTAGAACCTTCATTATCCTAAACTGCTGGGACATTTCCCTAAAGCCAATACCTTTATATTTTCTACTGTTCACTTACTTGTCAGCATAGGTCGGCATTGATGTATAGAGCCGACAGAAGACCTTGTTTATATTGGCATCATATTGAGAGGTGCAGTGACGTGTCCTAAAACCAGGAAGTAAGCTGCTGGTTTCCTCGACAAAAAGCAATGGGATTTCTCCACAGGGTTTTGGAAAATAGCTGGAAATAAGGTCTGTGGAAAACAAACCTGTTTGATAAATGCAACGTTTTGTTCAGCCGGATAATCTCCACATGTCTACCCTACTTTTATAATTTTCGAATCATAAATCTAATCGATAGATTATAAAAGGGTTTTAAGACGCGTCACTGCACCACTAGAAGCCAACTCCATCGATCAAGCTGGCTGAAACGTTATCTCCCTCTTCTTCTCATGCTCCCTGTCACTCTCCTTTAACTCCTCCGGTGACTTTCTTTTATTTGAAGATTGTTTTTTGCCCGGCGCCCGGTCCCAGCACCCATGGTCCCAGCTCCAGTTCCGGTCCCAGCAGCCATGGTTCCGGCTCCAGAACCGGCCCATACAGCCATGGTCCACGCTTCAGTCCTGGTCCCAGCACCCATGGTCCCAGCTCCAGTTCCGGTCCCAGCAGCCATGGTTCCGGCTCCAGTTCCAGCCATGGTTCCGGCTCAAGTACCGGGCCCAGCAGCCATGGTCCCGACTCAGGTTTCAGTTCCAGTACAGGCTCTTCGGCCGACGCCAGCACTCCGTGTCCTGTCGGCGTACCGGCCGACTCCGGCTCCTCGTCACCTGTTGGCTCTCCGGCCGACGCCAACTCCCCGTGTCCTGTCGGCGTACCGGCCGACTCCGGCTCCTCGTCACCTGTTGGCTCTCCGGCCGACGCCAACTCCCTGTGTCCTGTCGGCTTACCGTCCGACTCCGGCTCCTCGTCACCTGTTGGCTCTCCGGCCAACTCCAGCCCCTCGTGTCCTGTCGGCTCTCTGGCCGACGCCAGCCCCCTATGTCCTGTCGGCGTATCGGCCGACTCAAGCTCCTTCTTCATCGGGGGTTCCGCTGACTCGAGGGTGCAGCCAACTCAAGTTCCCTCTTGAGTGTCCTCTCAAGTTCCTTCTCAGGTCCCCTCTCGAGTCTATTCTCGAGTCCCCTCTAAAGTCACCTCTCAAGTTCCCTCTCGAGTTCCCTCTCAAGTCTCCTCTCGAGTCCTCTTTCAAGTCCCTTCTCGAGTCCCCTCTCAAGTCACCTCTCGAGTCCCCTCTCAAGTCTCTCTCGAGTTCCCTCTCGAGTCCCTCTCAAGTGCCCCTGCTCGAGTCCCTTTTCCAAGTCCCTTCTCAAAGTCCCCTCTCGATCCCCTTTCAAGTCACGCTCTCGAGTCCCCTCCGAGTTTCCTCTCGGGTCCCCTCTCCAAGCCCTCCTCAAGCCCTCTCTCAAGTCCCTTTCTCGAGTCCCCTCTCGAGGACACACATGTCCCCCTCTCGAGTCCCCTCTCAAGTTCCTTCTCAAGTCCCCTCTCGAGTCTCTTCTCGATTCCCTCTCAAGGTCCCTCTTGTCTCTCTTCGAGTCCCCTCTCGAGGTCCCTTTTTTTTCTTAAGTCCCATCTCAAGTCCCCCCTCCGCCAGTCCCTACTCAAGTCCCTTCTCAAGTCCTTACTCAAGTCCCTTGTCCAAGTCTCCTCTCCAGTCCCCTACCTCTATCCCTCTCAAGTCCATATCTATGTCCTGTCCAGTTGGGGGGTCCCGCTTGATACTTGTTCTGCGGGAGTTCTGCCGAACGCCAAATGTCCTGGTCCCGTGTGGGGGTTCCGCTTGGGGTCCTGCCAACTGCTGTGTCCTGTTCCGTTGGGGGACCCGCCTTCACCCTGTCTTGCCGGGGTCTGCAACTCAATATCCTGGGTCCGTTTGGGTTCCGCTGGGGGTCTTGCCAACTCTGTTTCTGTTCCGTTGGGGATCCCGCTGTCACTTGTCTTGACGGGGTTGCCTGCCAGATCTCCATATTTCCTGTTTCGTTGGGGTTCCGCTGAGGTCCGCCAACTCCGTGTCCTGTCCTGGTGGGGTCCGCGATACTGTTCTGCCAGGGTCCTGCCAACCCCATGTCCATGTTTCGTTGGGGGTCCAGCCGGACACCTGTTCGTCGGGGGTCCCGCCAAACCCCATGTCCTGGTCCCATTGGGTCCGCTGGGGGTCCTGAACTTTCTGGTGTCCTGTTCCGTTTGGGGGTCCTGCCATCACTGTCTCGCCGGGGGTCCTGCCAACTCCATTGTCCTGTTTCGTTGGGAGTCCCTGCCAACTCCGTACCACTGACCTGTTGGGTCCCGCCAACATCTGTTTCGTTGGGGTCCAGCCGACAGCCTGCTCCGCAGATTCCTGCCAACACAAGATCCTGTCCGTT
>NW_011351927.1:0-3090 GCF_000735185.1 Notothenia coriiceps | reverse complement strand
TGTGCCTTCCTGTCATTAGGAGTTAGAAATGTAATGGCTATGTAATAGATTAAATTAGAACCTTCATTATCCTAAACTGCTGGGACATTTCCCTATAGCCAATACCTTTATATGTTCTACTCTTCACTTGTCAGCATAGGTCGGCATTGATGTACAGAGCAGACAGAAGACCTTGTTTATATTGGCATCATATTGAGAGGTGCAGCCAGTGACGCGTCCTAAACCAGGAAGTAAGCCGCTGGTTCCCTCGACAAAAGCAATGGGATTTCTCCAAAGGGTTTTGAAAATAGCTGGAAATAAATCTAATCGATAGATTATAAAAGGGTTTTAGGACGCGTCACTGCACCACTAGAAGCCAACTCCATCGATCAAGCTGGCTGAAACTTTCTCTCCCTCTTCTTCTCTTACTCCCTGTCACTCTCCTTTAACTCCTCCGGTGACTTTCTTTTATTTGAAGATTGTTTTTTGCCCGGCGCTTGGCCGGTTACCGCTGGTATTAAAAACATTAATGGCGAATGGTTAGGTGGCGCGATAGTCTGTAGTGAAGGAGCGCGCTCCCGCTCACGGGAGCCTGTTCGCGCTGCGCTCCGCAGCAAACAGCTGTTTGCTTTTCACCCAACAACGACAACTGACTCACAAAACGCTATGTTGTAGCGTTAATAAACGAAACAATTTAACTAAATTGCTAGTCAAAATACCAATACCACAGGACAATTCTTTTTTTTTAAAGCAATATTTTTTGTGGCCCGAGCGGGCAAGTGGAAAGTACGTTATGTTAGCCCGGGGTGTCTAAATAGTGCTTCCGGGCCAGCGGGCCATTTATAATGTCGAGCCCTGATCCTGTTTCCCTTCTCCTGCTTCATCCTTTCTTTTTTAACTGTTCTTGACTCTTCTTGCTTAAATAATATGTTAACCAACTTTTTAAGTTAGACCTTTAATGAGTTAGTGTTTTTACGCAGATGGAAATAAATGGCAGCATTAGTACGCGTTTTGGAATTATTCATTTGGTATGAGAAAAATGTGACCTGTGCCGACCTGTCTCAGTGTAACAGCTGTCCGTGTCGAGAGCTTCTGAGTGTAAACCAGGATTTCATATGCAGATGTTGAGCAGGACGCCATTATCTTAGTAAATGTGGCAGGAGAGACGTACCTCCAGGGTGGAGAAAGGTGATCTGTCCTGACCCAGTGTTCTTATCGTATTTCACCCTCTCCACCTCGCCCCCCCCTCTGCTGGGCCTGCAGAAACTCAGCCCAAGTCGGTCTTTCATTCTGTCCTCTGGCATGGAAGTGGGGATGTTGTGAACCTTGACCTCCTTTCTGGAAACATCGAGGATCACCTACATGGATGACAGTTCCAAACAATTAGGGGAGTCTTTAATGGACAATGCAAAGAATACTTATCACTACAAGCGTATTGTAGTGTCTGTGGTTTGAACATACAGTGATAACCAGGATTGGGAGGGTTACTTCAAAAAATCCAATCCGTTACAATTACTATTAAAAAATGTAATAAGTAACCTATAATTATCACAATATAAAAGTAATGTAACTTGAATACTTTCGGTTCATTTAAGATTACCTCATGATCATATGCAATGCAAATAACAAGATAAAATAAATATCAGATATAAGATGTTTTTAACTTAAGTGTATTGTGTAAGACAACAGAACCTAGAGAAGTAGAAACCAAGATATTTAGGATAAAAAAAGTGTCTTCTTATAGGATAGGCCTAAAGAATAGTATAGTTAACAAATGCTGATTTAGTTTAAAGGTCCCATGTCATGGCCATTTCTACTGATCATAATTCCATTGTTGAGGTCTACTAGAATAGATTTATATTGTGCAATTTTCCAAACTCACATTGGTTTCTCATACAGCATCTCTGTATAGTATGTGTATTCACTCTCTGTCCTACACGGCTTGTTGGAGCTCCTGCCCCCCCCTCCCTATGAGCCCAGTGTGCTCTGATTGGTCAGCTCGCCCTCTCTGTTCTGATGAGTCTACCACGTTACAGCGGAACATCAGTGAATATGTGTTACAATGGCGTTAGCAACCAGAAAATGACACCAGCAATGACAAACAGATGAGAATGCTGCGTGGGGTCTGGGTGCCGTGTTGGCGGGACGTTGCACGCTGCGAGGAGCGGGTTCATTTCCTGCTTGCTGCGTGGGATCTGCGAGATAGCGAGACATCGCGAATGGTCGCGGGCAGGGGCTCCACTACTTGAAATTCTAGCGCACTCGAGCTGTTTTCTCCAAAATTACCTACCCCACCTTTAATTAATCTGACAGCTTCTTTTGGAAACTGGAAAAGCTGAGCTGAAGCCTTATCAGGGAAGATGTAATGAAGCATACAGAAAGTCTTCTCTGATGCTCAACAAGGAATATTAGTTTGAAGTTAGAAACTTTGTAGTTTGCATACCTCTGAAAGATGGAAGCTACATGTTAGGGAGATAGAGTGTAATATAAGAATGCCAGCTTAACAAAAAGATCAGTGTTGAATTTAGCTTTAATGTGTGTGTTACGTGCCAGGCAGGCTGTACTTGTGTGGTTTTCCTTCCCTCCTGCTTTTCTCTCTTCTCCTTGTCTTCTCTACAGCTAATCAGCAGCTGATCAGTACCTGCCTGTGCACCTGAGTCTGACGGCTGATTGGATCCTCTCACCCTCAGCTGGCCTATCAGCAGCCAGGGCCGACCATAAAGGAGGCACCCAGGCAGCCTTCTCCCTCTCTCTCACCCTGGGCCTGTAGCTGACTGAGGAGCCTGAATTCGACTGCCTTGTTAAGAAAGTCATTCTACTTTGTTCAGGGTTCCTGCAGGTTTCGCCAACTCAAATTTAAGACTTTTTAAGACCTTTTTAAGACCACTTTGAATAGAATTTAAGACCTATTTCACGGCAAGAAAGTATGAAGGAAAATTGCTATGAAAGAAGAAATATGTCCCATAATTACTTACGAAGTAAATTAATTCATGTTCAACATAAGAACATAACAGTACACAGAACTGTGTTAGCGTGTTAGACAAAAAGTGTGTATGTGTGTGTGTCTGTGTTCGGGCTGTGCAATTAATCGTATTTTAATCGCAATTACGA
>NW_011351926.1:0-4020 GCF_000735185.1 Notothenia coriiceps | reverse complement strand
TAAACAATTAAAAAGACAAAATCAACTAAAGGTATTGAAATAACAATCTTCATTTTAGGTGCCTCTTCTTCTTTTAAAGGTCCCATGTCATGCTTTTCTGGTTATTACCCGTCCCCTTGTGTGTTATGAAGGTTTTTATGCATGTAAACGGTCTGCAGAGTCAAAACCCTCAAAGTACACCCTGTAGCGAGTAAAACTCTAACACAGAGAAGACCTCCCCAAAACGCCTCGTTGGAGATACGTCACTGCCCATTGATTCTGCAACTCATGATGTCGTTACCCGGAACCAAATGGACCAATCCGTGGAGCCGTTACGTTAAGTCCGCGGAGCCGTTACGTTAAGCCCCCGCTGATTGGTCCAAATTGACCAATCCACGGACTTCCTCACACACACACTCAGTGCAGGCAGCCCTGCTGATCTCTCTTCCCTGGCTGCAGGCTGATAACAGACAGTTGGGATCGCGGCGAAATTCTCTCTGCAGACCCATTCTCACAGCGTTTATCAACCTTTTTCTTACTCAATATCAAGCCACACTTATTGTTTTTACTTCGACTGTGACTTTGTGTGTGCTCAGGGTGAGTTTGGCTGTGTTTCGCTGTCGCTAAACAATGAAACCACACCTCCACGGAGCTCAGCGCGATTCACAACGTCCCGACCAATCAGAGCACACTGTGCTCACAGGGAGGGTGGGGGCTGGAGCTACTGGAGCTACAAAGAGCCGTTAAAGGCAGAGAGTGAAATTCAGTGAATCCACGTAGTTTACAGAGATGCTGTTTGAGAAACCAAAGTGAGTTTGGAAAATTGCACAATATAAATCTATTCTAGTTGACCTCAACAATGGAATCATGATCAGTGGAAATGGCCATGACATGGGACCTTTACATTTATTTAACGGTCAATTTGTTTTATTTTTAGCAGTATAGGGAAATCACCAGAAAGGCAGGCCTGAGTAATATCTGTTTTATATATCGCAAGTATTATCACCTCTACAAAACAAAAAGGAATCAATATAGTATAGTCAGGCTTTGATAACAACATATTACAAAAAGAGTGGGACAAATATGTTTGTGGAGTTCTTTAATAATAATCCTGTAATATTGTTCTGTTATTTGATGACTTTTATTCAATTTGATCTCACATCTTGTGCAAATTGCTGAACCTTTAACCAAACGCTGCTGCTACTTGCTCTGGGATGGCATCAAATGAAATCTGACATGTTTACAGAAGGTATTTGCTTAATATTTATCCTTGCGTATCCTTTCTTGTGCCCACAGATTGAACGGCGGATGGAGTTGGTGCGCGTCGTGTCTCACAACACACACAAGAGGATGGTGTCGTGTCTACAGGGACACATCGGAGCAGAGGCAGAAAAGAGACATGTAAGACGACAAGCTTGTTATAATATAAATCTCCAGTTTTTAATAAAGAACCAGGATGTGTAATTTCATTTCAAGATGTTTTTATTCAAAGTCTCCACAGTAGGCGTAGAGTCCATGATTTCTCTTTTGTTTTCTCTACCCCAAACCAAATACGCCCCACAGTCCGTTCCACGCCTCTATACAGGAAACGGTCAGGTAACGACACAGATCACTTCCTCCGCCTCTCTGGTTCTCAGCACCGCTCGCTCCATTTCCCATTCAGACATCTGTCATCTTTGCTCTTTATGCATGGCACTTTTCAGCCTCTGGGATCCTCTGGTTTAAAAACAGGATGTTGAACAAGAAGAAATGTTTTGCACACATGTAAACCATGTCGCCGTTAAGTGAGCGCCGGTGTTGTCGCTTGATAGATGTCTCACTTCCCTAGTTTGCATCTCAAGTCCCATTTAGCATCTCTTCCTCTTCCTTTACTGCTCAATGGAAAGTCTTTGATGCATTTCCATTGGTTTCAACATCAAATGCTGAAGCTACTGTATAGAAATGGGTTCTTTTAGTGCTTATGCTTTGTTTTACGTACTTTACAAGTCTAATTATTGCCTCTTTCTCACAGAAAAAGCTTCCTCTCACTGCACTATCCCAGGCCATGGTGGAAGGAGGAAACCAGTTGGGGGAGGACTCCTTGATAGGGTGAGTTTGGGAATGAGTGACAGGCTGGTTAACCAATTGCTCCCTCTTAGCAACTGTTGCTAAAGGAGCAGATGCACCCTGGAGAGTATGAAATATGAAGCCATGCACCCAGGGCAAGAAATCCACCCAGTTTTCTCTTGAAGGGACTTTTCTTTAGTTCCCTTATTTAGATGTTTCATCGTGACCGAGAAATAGGTTGAAGCTGAGGATCTAGAAAGTGAGTCCAAATCTAGAAAGCTATCTATACATTTGTATGGGAGAAATGAGGAAGAGAAAATGCGTCAGATGGTCGGCTAAACTTTATGCATTCGTGTGGACTTCAGCGTAGACCAGGGGTATCAAGTTAAAATGCAAAGAGGTCAAGTTACTAAAATGTCATCCTAACAAAAGCCTCACATTGTTTAAAGTGTGACCCATACGCCTATCAAATGTACATATCAGCACAACAATATTAATTGTGATTTTTTGAGGTAGAATACTTTTAACATATACAGTAGATATATTAAACCTATAAGCCACTTGTTTGGAATACATATAATAAAGAGAAATATAAATGTATAATGATACAATTACTCTCAGAACAGTGAAACTACATGTCAGTAGTCACGTAAAAGAAACAAGACAAATCTTCTAAATCCAAAAATAGTTCAGAGCAACTCTTTTTTTATATATATATGTTTTTTCAAAAGTAAAAGAAAAGGACATGTGACTGCACTGCCAGTAGTTTGATAGTGGCTTGAATGAAGTTTGTGTCAACCTGTAAGTACTTACAAAGGAGCCTGGATTAATAATTTATTTTATTAATATTAACGGCAAATAATATGACTCACAGCTGTAAGTCGACCCGGACATGGTTTAGGTGTGTCTACTATGCTGAGACATGCTGAGACATGGTGAGACATGCTGAGACATGGTGAGACATGCTGAGACATGCTGAGACATGGTGAGACATGGTGAGACATGCTGAGACATGCTGAGACATGGTGAGACATGGTGAGACATGCTGAGACATGCTGAGACATGGTGAGACATGCTGAGACATGGTGAGACATGCTGAGACATGCTGAGACATGGTGAGACATGCTGAGACATGCTGAGACATGCTGAGACATGGTGAGACATGGTGAGACATGCTGAGACATGCTGAGACATGCTGAGACATGCTGAGACATGGTGAGACATGGTGAGACATGCTGAGACATGGTGAGACATGACATGCTGAGACATGCTGAGACATGCTGAGACATGCTGAGACATGGTGAGACATGCTGAGACATGGTGAGACATGGTGAGACATGCTGAGACATGGTGAGACATGCTGAGACATGGTGAGACATGCTGAGACATGGTGAGACATGGTGAGACATGCTGAGACATGGTGAGACATGCTGAGACATGCTGAGACATGGTGAGACATGGTGAGACATGGTGAGACATGGTGAGACATGGTGAGACATGGTGAGACATGCTGAGACATGCTGAGACATGGTGAGACATGCTGAGACATGCTGAGACATGGTGAGACATGCTGAGACATGCTGAGACATGGTGAGACATGCTGAGACATGGTGAGACATGCTGAGACATGCTGAGACATGGTGAGACATGCTGAGACATGGTGAGACATGGTGAGACATGCTGAGACATGCTGAGACATGGTGAGACATGGTGAGACATGCTGAGACATGGTGAGACATGGTGAGACATGGTGAGACATGCTGAGACATGCTGAGACATGCTGAGACATGGTGAGACATGGTGAGACATGCTGAGACATGGTGAGACATGGTGAGACATGGTGAGACATGGTGAGACATGGTGAGACATGGTGAGACATGGTGAGACATGGTGAGACATGCTGAGACATGCTGAGACATGCTGAGACATGGTGAGACATGCTGAGACATGCTGAGACATGGTGAGACATGCTGAGACATGGTGAGACATGGTGAG
>NW_011351925.1:0-2229 GCF_000735185.1 Notothenia coriiceps | reverse complement strand
TCTGCATTATTGATGGACTCTTTGACAGGCTGCTAGCTTCCAGGCGCTAATTGTGGATTTTTGTGGGGGGTGGGTTTCTTTTCCTCCGTCCTTAACCTTAGTCCCAGCTAGAAAGTGGATAAAGGCGGGGCTTGTAATCCATTACATGAGAGAGGCAGCGATGTTCCAGATACTGTCTGCTTTCAACAGTTGCAATGAAATATACTTGCAGTTACAGTGAGTAGTAGACATTTGCAATAAGGGAACAGTTTACACCGAGACCCTCCCCTTCTCATTGTCCTCTTTTTTCTGATGTGAGCTTTCTCTCTTTTCATTAGTCTATTGTGTTTTTACTAATTGGTTTTACTCATTTTCACCTTTTTTACTTATTTTTGTACTTATTTGATTGTGTGTGGGCTGAGCTGTGGGTTTCTATATTTTATTTATTTCTCTGTGCAGCAGAGTCTGGAGTTTTTAAAGTGCTTTTACAAATAAAGCTGTATTTTATTGTATATATTTAGGGGAAATTCAAGAAGTAGAAAGGACACAATGAGGACTGCAGATTGAAATTAGCTATTTGCTCAAATCTGGCATAATTAATCTCTTCTCTTTTCTGAGATGAATGTATTTGTATGCATGGTCCTTATAAATAAATACATAATAATAATAACAATGACCCAAACTGAGTCAGATTGTTAACAGCTATAAGGACAAGACAAACTATTAGACGCATACGTGTATGTTGTCTATTCAAATGACATGAAGCTGGTTTTTAGTGTTTCTCTGCTCTGAACCATCAACATGTTCCCGGAGAAGTGAAGACGCCCGAGGCTCTTTACCCAGAGCAGATTATTAGTCCTCAATAACCTGCCATGGCATCGACGTCTTCTCAAATGAAGCTCTTAAAACAGGACGTCTCCTGAGCAGTTTCACGCATAATAAAACTACAGAATGGGTTTAAACAGGATCGTCTCCCAGAGTGGATTCAAGCCAACTTCAAGCAGTGAATGATGCAGCAGTGCATTGTGGGACTGGTTCTTTGATGAGGTTTCTGAGGGTATTAGAGGGGAGGGATCGGGGAGGGGGGGTCAGGGTCAATACAGACCCAGGATCACTATCCCAAGGTCAGGCACTAATCGAACTGTGATAATGAACCAGGGAGAAGGTGTTGGGTAATTGGATGAAGACACTCTGAGCTCTAACGTTTTGATTGGTTGATTCTGACAGAAAAAAGGAGCTGCAACCATTAGTTGACTTATCCATTAGTGGAGTAATCAGCAACTGTTTTGATATTCGGTCAAATCGTTTTATGGAGCCCCGCCCCTTTTCAAATATTAAATGAAAACATGTTAGTTCTTCGGTTAGCACTAGCTGAATTGTAAACAATGCATTGTGTGTAGGATCATTCTCAGCTACACTGAAGTGACGTAATGGATTTACAGCATCCATCCTCTGTCAGTGGCTGCAGGACGACATATACAAATGACCAAAGATTATATTTGCTATCCTTCTAATCTATAAAACTAGCTAGATAACGTTATCTATCTACTAGCTAACGTTTGCTACCAATCTTAAAATGATCAGCGAATGCATAACTGACCCTAGTATAATGGCGCATTTCCACTGCAAGGCCTCGCACGGCTTAGTACGGTATAGCTAGGCCTTGGTAGGCCAGGCTCACTTTATGCTGTGTTTCCATTACAGTTTAGTAGCTGGGGCAGTAACTATAGTAACGCAGTGTAGGCGGAGCCGTGACGTCATCTTCAATGAGAAACACAAAACCAACATCAGCCGTTAGCTGTTAGCCCTCAGAGCTCACAGCTCCTCATATCTGTTCAGAAACTAGACAGAAGTGAAACAAGTCCAAACCACAGACTGTCTGTGTCATGGAGAATACAGTCTCTGGTTTATTTATTTCTGTAGGCCGTTGTTGTGAGTGTGGACGGTCGGAGCATATACTGCGTTAGCTTAGCCGATCTCCATTCAGAAAACACACATTTTAAAGGTGTTTCCTGCCGTCTGTCTGCAGACTCGTCAAAGCATTAATTCATGGTTTTTACTAAACGGTATCAGTATGTTGTTACTTCGGCATCATTTTGAAACGTGTATTACAATTAAATCACGATCAAATATGTTCATCTTGTTGTAGTTGCCAGCGATTCTCTCTCTAGTTTAGCATACTCAGCCCGGTTGTTGGCAAGGAAAGAACCTCGATTTTGGAGAGCCAGAAAACTGTGAAAAAGTACCCGC
>NW_011351924.1:0-3032 GCF_000735185.1 Notothenia coriiceps | reverse complement strand
ACCTATTTCTACATCTATGTCTATGTCTTTATTAGGATCCCCATTAGCACTAGCATTGGCTATTCTTCCTGGGGTCCTCACACACACACAAAACATACATAAACATACATACAACAAAATTAAAACAAACAGCTCATCATTTCATGCAAGTGACAGTGCTGTATGAAATGAAAACTAAAATGGTCCTCCAATTATCGCCATCCTAAGGCCAAACAAAAGTAAATACAAATAAGTGTACATAATAATATATGCATACATAGCCACAGGCACAGTTCAAATGTACTTTATAATAATCCTTAAATAATTTGTTAGCAACCTTTTGAAATGTACTTGAGAATGTTCCTGAATGATATGGACGGGTAAAGAGTTCCAGCTGACCATGGCGGTGATTACAAATGTAGGACACATCTGCAAATACACTTCCAAACCTAGTTTAAGGACATAAAGACTTTTGAAAAGGCATGCATACACACACTCAGTTGAGGCACATCCCCTCACGCATAATTCAAACACTGAAGACACTCTGACAGAAATATGTTATGCTCTTCAGCGACTCCAGCCAGAACCGGATGAGATGAGGAGCTGGGAAAGAGAAAGCGGATGTGAGACGCAGTGAGGCAGTAAACTATGTCAGAGCTCCAGTCCTTAGATACACTCATGTGCAGCCATGTGTGTGTGTGTGTGTGTGCTTTAAATGAGGAAGTGTGTGTGTGTATACGGGGACCTTTTGGTTCCTATATTATATACAGTAATATAGAAAGACTTCCTCGGTGTAATGCAGCAGGGGGAATGGTGTGTTTGTGACACTCTGTAGTCAACAGCTGCCGAGCGTCTGAGTGACACAGAGAGACTGCCAATTATCCAGCGACACACAGGGAGAAAGACACTTCGAGCCACTAATGTATTCTGAAAGGCACATGCAGCACAGGATTTAGAAAGATTACTCATCTGTAAAGGTGTTTCTATGCAGTTGTAACAAATCAACAAGGATTAAAGCACCATAAGAGGCAGTTTAATGTATGTAAACCCTTCTTAGAGCTATAACCATGGGAAACTGTATCCAGAGCTTTAGGATCAAAGTAAAAAAACATCAATTAGATTGGCCCAAATGTCCCGGCGTCTCTGTAATCAATTCTGAGGTGTATGTGTTATTCTATGGTGATTGTGGAAATACAATCCAGTTTATCTCATGTGTATTGCATAACGTATAATGTACATTTTCTGTTTCTGTGATCGGGAGAATTTTCGACTTTTTGCTCAGCGCTTTATGGTTCAAAAGTTACACTTCCTGTGTAGACCCCAGCACCAGGAAGTGGACTATGTCTGCGGCAGGGTTTTGTGGCGACGGAGCACAACACCAGAGCAGAATAGAAGTGAACAGCCAACAGTTAACGAGGAGGACACACCGACAGACTCCCAAACCCACAGCAGAGGGAACACAACAGCCGTGAAAACAAAAGGACGGAGCTTCTTTTTTGTAATTCTGGGAGAGCTGCCCCGGCTCTTCTCCCAGCCAGGAGAGCTGAGAGCTGCTTGTTCAGGGCTTTCCCCATCGCCACGGCTACAACAACACACGCCCCATCCGCCTGAGTGGCCTGTCACACCACGGCACGCCAAAAGCCACCACAAACAGGCTGGGCCTACACACAGGCACACTTACCCTAACACCAGTCTTTCCACGATTAACCATTACTCTCGGGGGCTGGGGGGGCTATTAGAGCTCGCCCTGGCCACGATGACTCAGCGGGCCACAACAACGCCCCCAGCCCCATTCTTTCCCCCGACTGTGTATTCATCCGCCGGCTCATCCTGGGACAAAACTAGATCCACTCAACGGTTGCAACAGCCGTTTTTATTTTCAATTTGATCCGTATTGGCAGGGTTTAAGTAGTAATCACACGCCACAAAAAGCCTTTTATGTTCTCTAAGTGAACCCTTAAAAAAGGAACCACAGTAGTTTCACCTCAGAGGAACCCAGTCAAAGATTTAATTATGTTTGCACCCCCATCTTTTCCCCCGTCCGTTTCAATTCTGCCTTTTCCTTCTTTTCTGTATCTACACCGTGCACATTTCCTCACTCGCTCTCCCTCTCTTGCTCTCTTGCGCTGCTTATGAGATTTGACATGCTATGATGAGATGGCACATGGCCTGCACTCCATTGTGTAATTAAGATGTATCACCTGGACACACACACACACACACACACACACACACACACACACACACACACACACACACACACACACAAGAGTGGACATCCCCGCTGCATTCTGGGTAGGCAACTGTTCCACTAGCGTTTCCTTCTCGATGCATTTCTCCCAGAGGGGTTTCTTTTGTCCTTTTTATCTAAAAAAACAATGGGATCAATAAAGTACTTATCTTATGTGAAACCTTTTCCTGTCCGTTAGCTTAATGGATATCTACCACACTGCAGTACTGGTCTTTAACATTTGACTTTTTGTTTTATTTTAACCAAGATAAGAAGCTTTATGTTAGCCAGTATTGAGAGAAACACCCGGAATCATTAAGAATTAGGTTGAGGCTCGCGGAGCAGAGGCGTTGTTGAAAAGCAGCTGGACGTTAACTCTCTTCTCACTTCGTCTTCTACCGATCCCCCAAATTCTGTTTCTGTAGACTGAGTGATGTGAAGCTGGCCAACAGATCCGTCACCTCGTCCACCTGGAAAAGAAAGGAATACATAGAAAGTTATGTACAAGTAAAATATAAGTCAATTCAATTTGAAAATAATCGATATGTGCAAATCACAAGGCGCACATTTGAGTTACATCATAAATATTAACTTGTATTTTTTTTTACTATTACATGCATTATTTCAAAATGAAAACTTGTTTACATTCAATATAATTAAAATAAATAAAATTAGCATTGGTTATTGTGTGCCTCGAATTCAAACACAGAAGAAAAACGTAATCAATTATAAAAAAACAGCCCAAATAATTAGAAATAACTTCCAAATAATTTGGAATAATATATGAGAAACATATATATATACAGTGGGGCAAAAAAGTATT
>NW_011351923.1:0-2313 GCF_000735185.1 Notothenia coriiceps | reverse complement strand
CCCCCTCCTTCTCCTCTCTGTCTCTGAATCTGTCTCACATGTTTCAGCTCGCTGCTACCACCTGGCAAATATTTGCTCTTCCCATCCAGGAGGAGAGAGCTGTTATTAAAGCCCCTCTTGTACTCTTTGTGTACAGTGTGTACTTTACAGTATGTGGGAAGGACTTGGTGTGTTCAGACTTTACACAGTAACCCACGACTAAAGGTACATTTAAGGAGTCAGTCTGCTTTATTTAGTCAGCTTAAAACCTGGATGATAAAATGACTGCAGACATGTTTTGTTCTCCAAGACGTCAGACAAGGTTTTTTTAAAGTGAGGCTCAAGGCTACAAAAAAAACTTTTTAAGATATGACCTGTAGTTCAAACTGTTACCATGCTGTGTGTCTAGGATGCTCTCTAATAAAACACCTTCTTTCAAGAAATACAAACCCGAAGTTGTCGGTGGAAAGATCCAGCTTAGTCAGAGATTTCAGAATATGTCACATGGTGTATAAATATTGGTTTTGAATTAGACAATCTGTATACAAATTCTCCCCAGGCTTCTCACGGTGTGTTTCAATCTACAAACTGTCCTCGGTCACCAGTCTTCTTATTGACCTTTAACAGGAGCAAACATCAGAGTGCTGTTCCTTTTGTTTTCCCTCCCTGAAAATCTGCTGCCTCAGCTGTATTTTGTGCTGATAACATGGGAGGTTTGGGTTAACTGCTGCTATCAGCATACAGCAGCAACTCTTCGTGAATTTCCTTCTCCCCCCCGAGCAGCTTTTTTCTTATTCTCATTATTCTGTCACTCCCACAGCTCCTTCATGCCCTCAGTGTCGAACATGTGCTTTAAAAAGTGTCAAAGTTGTGTTTTTTACTTGAGTAGTTTATTTTTTAAAAAGCATGCATGAGGAGGCTAACCAGTGGTTTTTATTGCCTCTTCCTGCAGTTGTTTGTGGGTCTCTCCTTCCCCTACGAGGGTCCCGCCCCCCTGGAGGCCATCGCCAACGGCTGCGCTTTCCTGAACCCCAAATTCACGCCTGCGAAGAGCAGCAAGAACACAGACTTCTTCAAAGGCAAACCCACGCTGAGAGAGGTGACATTTGAAATCTGGTCAAAGTAAGAGTTTTTTTGAAAGGTGCGTTTGATTTCCTGACCCTCTACTCTTCTGTCTGCAGCTGACCTCCCAACATCCGTACGCTGAGGTGTACGTCGGTCAGCCCCACGTCTGGACGGTGGATATCGAAAACCCTGTCGAGGTGGAGAACGCCATCCGCTCCATCCTCAGCCAGAAGGTATTTTCTTAATCCAAGTTCTATCCAAAAAACCGTAGTGGCAGATACGTAATTGCACATGTCATTATTGCACATTATTATTTTCTTTATGGCTTAAACAATAACTTCTAAATCATTGTAGAAGCATTTTCTGCTGACTAATGAATGAATCAATGAATCAAGCTAATGGTTTCCGCTCTGATGCAAAGTCATAGTAGCACAAACAAGAATTGAAATGGCATTCAAATGATGACACTTTAGTCAAATCATATCACAAGTATTTGATGTTAGAGGTACTTGAACACAGTGTGCATAGCCAGATGTATGTTCTGATATTACTACTAACACATATACACATTCTGCACTGGAGCTAATGTTCTCTTTGTTAGTCTATCAAATGTCAGAAAGCAAAGAAAAAGAAACAATTTCCTCGTGACAAATGACAATAAGATCTCCACATCCTCCCAGTGTGAAAGCTGTAGCTAGGTACGACGGCTAATGCTTCATTTGTTGTTACAATATGACCTAAACTGGACATGAGTGAAGGTGCAGGGGCGGTAGAAGAGGTCCGTCTTCTCGTCCCGGCCCATGCATATTTATTTTCCGGGCGCAGGACCTCGTGTTGTGTTGTGCTCCGCAGAGCGAGTCGGGACAATGGCTTTGTTCAGCGAAACAAGCCTGCAGAGCCTCATAGACTTTGTGATCCGTGGCGAGCTGTGCAGCCTACCAGGCTCCAGCTTGGCTCTCACCCCCCCCCTCTTCTTCTCCTCCTCCTCCTCATCTTCCTCATCTTCCTCATCTTCCTCCCCAAACACAAAGACAGAAAGCAGCGAGTGACTTCAACAAAGATTCTGTTGTTGCTCGCCTCCGTTTGAAGTTTCAAATCAGTCGATTGATCTCACAGTAGAGAGGCTGATATTTCACCAGCTCACACACACAGTGAACCCGCTGTGTGTGTGTGTGTGTGTGTGTGTGTGTGTGTGTGTGTGTGTGTGTGTGGGAGAGAGAGGGAGAGAGAGAGAGAGAGAGAGAGAGAGAGAGTGTGTGTGTGTGTGTG
>NW_011351922.1:0-5029 GCF_000735185.1 Notothenia coriiceps | reverse complement strand
TCATATTTTCGGTATCGGTTTCGGCCAAGAATTTCCCATTCGGTGCACCCCTAGTAACTAGCTACCATCACATGTACCTTAGCTTGGCTTAAATGTATTAAACGTATAGTTAAGTGATATCAAAATATAAATAACTAATGTCATGCAAACATATTAATATTTGCTTGATTCCAGTTTTGAATTTAGCACAATTGCATTGTTACGTCCCGTCCCTCTACCAAGCGGTAGTGGCTCGTGGGAAGGCCCGTAACATAAAAACAAACACGCCAAACACAGGATTCAGTTAACGACGGCTATTTATTTGTAGCACAGCCGTAACTCACATGCATGCCCACCGGCAGAGAGAGGAACCAAGTCTGGAGGATAGTGTAAAACAAACAAAAAAGAAGAAGGGGCCTGGGCCAGCCACACCATGAGCCGTAGGACCCAGACTTCCCTCCTCTACCCAGAGGTCCAACCACAGCCTACTGTGAAGGAAACAAAGCCGCGAAAAAACCTATACTACTATCTTCCAGAGTTCACACAATAAATACAGCAAAAAATATATATTTCCACAGGAGGTGAGAGGAAAGCCACGGTCGTAATCCCTCGGTTTCAGGATGGGAAAGGAGGAGTCCTCCCCTTCATCTTCTCCTCTTTAAGTCATAAGGACACCTGGGGAAGGCGGAGCCAGGTGTACCTGCACAGCAGAGAGACAGAGAAAAACACACCCAGCACGTAACATGCATACAAACGTTAAGGGATTTTAAGATTCTGAAGTATTATGCTAAAAACTCAATAATTTAGATTATCATTTATAGTTTTGCTGAATAGTTTCATGTCCGCTTACCTTAGAAACGTGAAATGCCACGGCAGTGTGCAGATGGGGAGCATGTTAGCTTAGCTTGGTAGCTTCAGCTTGCTCTGGAACTTTCAGCTCGGTGGCAGCATGTCCCGCCTCGGCTCCGCCTCTTTGCCCTTATTTGGAGCAGGCTGGAGAAGGCGGGAGTTGAACTCTGACGTCACTGTCGAGCCGTTAGTGGCCGACTCCGCCTACTAAGGGCTTCTCGGCAACTCTGCAGAATCCTATGGGTGACGTCACGCACCCTACGTCCATTTATATATACAGTCTATGGTTTCTACTGATAGACACTCTTCTCTTCACAGAGCTCACCACTTGCATGTGGATGCTCCAAAGGGGTGTGGCCAGTAGCAGCTCGGGTTACATTTAAAGCTACGGACCCAGATACAGCACTACAATAACTTGGCTGAAATTGAGGGATATGAGGCATGGCTAAAAATGCATGATCTGTTTGGTATTTTGAGCAAAACACTTCATAGACATGTTTTTCATATATCTGAGACCTATGCCTAAACATTGTATAATAGGAGACCTTTAAGTGTGAGTCTATGCCTACTGCTTGAATCTACTTAATTGTTTTCACTTTCTTCGGTTCATTCTTTCTTTTTTGTAATTCAGTAGGTGAACCTATACAAAGTGAGGCTGTGATTCAGTGGCTTATTGCGGAGATGTTCGGATCAGAGCAGTGGTTCAATCCCCGCTCTATTCATCATGTCGCTGTGTCCCTGGGCAAGACACTTCACTCCAAATTGCTCCTGTGTAAAAAACATCTAATTCATAGGTATATTTAATGTATTTATTCGCATTGTATTTGATATTTAGGTTATCTAAAAGTACCAGATACTAATCAGACTACATTACTTTGCCACTTGTGTAAGGTGGCTTTAAGTGGTACATTTCTCGTAAGCATGCAAAACTTTGTTGTGCGCAGGAGAAGGGAGGTTTGGTAAAATAATATCTTCATGTCTTTTTTCATCCATATTCTTATTTTTGTCAATTCATTGAATTTATTCTCAGTCATTGTACTGACATTATACAGACATGCACACTTAAACACAAAACTGGGGAAGGTATTTTATCTGTCACCTCGGGGCTATTGGGCTGTGAAACTGATTTCAGGGTTTGTAGTTTTTTAATATAGATTGCATCCTGATATAAAAATATCACCTATTTCAGGAGAAAGGTGTGTCTTATTCTCATTTTTGCCTTATTTCTCATCTTTTACAACTTGACAGAAAGTTACATTTTGGCTTCTGACTGATCATAAATAGTGTAGATATTTGTTTCTTCTTTTAAATGTTCCATTAACCCAACGACTATAAATGTGTGTCTTAACAACAATTGTTCTATAATTTTCTGTCTTTTTTGTTAAGTAAATCAGCCTATAAAGCTCGTCTATTTGTCATTTTGAGATATAGAGAATTAATGGTAGACAGTTAAAAGTAAAATAAAGAAATTAAAGGGGAAAAGTATGAAATAAATGTTGGATAAGCCTTAATATCTGGATGGAATTGACCCATTTTAAGGACGTATAAAATGTTGATTGCAGTGATAACTGTTTTTGCATTTTCATTATGTCTTTAAAGGCCATTTGTGTCAAAGAGAGTTAAGGAAACGGATATGTTTTTTCATCAAGAGCCTTCATTAGCCAGTCATTTTTATTTCCATCTTAATATTGGGAAATGAGAAGCTTTATTGAAGTACTTTCAGTTGTCTTTGGACAACCAAAAATGTTGGAGGTTTACACCATTCAACTTTCACTTGTGCAAGTTTCATCAGCGCATTTTGTGATCAATATTAAAACTTAATACCTTGAGAGAGTTATGAAAATGGACAGCACAAGGCAGATAGTGAAAGTTCAATGATTTTTGGGACAAAGCTTTTCACCAGCAAATAGGCCCGAACAAATCTAATGTGTGGCAGGCAGGCGGGTGAGGAACAAGCATGATTTATTCTAAAAGATGAAATGGGAAACACAGGAACAAATCAGAAACTGAAGACTAGATGCGTCATAAAGTGAGTGGCAAAGGAACAAAGGAAGAGGACTGGTATATGCAGCGAGTGAATGATGAGGGTTGTGAGAAGATCAATTAGGGAGTCCAGTAAGTCTGAGGGAATCTGTTGGACAGGTAGGGAACTGCAACTGATGGTTTCTGAGTAATTGGGCTGAAGAGAAGGGACAAAGGAACAAACTGACACAGCTTCTGCCAACTAAAAAGATGGTACACTGACTTGTTACTGAGAGAATTGTGTCTTTTCAGTCCTATTGTGCACCTCGATCAGCTGTTGAAACGTTACATTGTAATGTAACTGTGGTGAATAGGGGGCATAATCTTTATACCTGAACTGTGCCTTCCATTGGCGTCCTCCCTTGGGCTTAGCAAAGGGCAAATCTATTATCATGTGAATGCCGCTTTCCATAGCATGTTTATTTAAAGTTTGCTGACGTTACCCCCCATGAGCCTTTTAAAGTACATACTATTTTCCTGTTTCTGTCTATGGTTAGCTGTGTACATGCCAGCTGATTGTTCTTGTGTAATCTGTCACGACACGGTTACACTGAAACGGATATTGCCATGTTCTATTTTGGAGTAAGTATCAAAGAGGTTAGCCCAACAAAAGCTCATAGCAAATTGTAAGCTTACATTTATTTGCCAACATGACCATTGACAAGGGGCCTTTAAAATGTCATCTCAGTCAGGCCATGTGGCTTTGGTAGCTTTTATGTGTCTAATGTGCTCCTCACTGAATTAAGCAAAGACATATTTTGGTCTTTTAGCAAGTGCCAGATTTTTATGAAAGCATGTTTTTGAAGTCTCTACTTAAAACATAATTTTGTTGGACAGCATATCCGTATTCTATCTGAGTAGCCTGTTTTTGTTATGAATCTTTTGTTTATTACTTTTAATCTTGCCCTTAACCTTCACTTTTATTTAATCAACTGTTCCAACTCCACAACATCAGTGTTTTTTTGGGAGTACTGAGACACTCAAAGGGGGTCTTTGATTGGAAATGCAGCAAAATTACAATTTCAATCAGATTTAATTCATCAAAACATTTCCCACTTGCACACATTATTTTTGTATGTATTTGACAGGGACAGTACACATTGATTGACATTTATGTCAATGCGCCAGAGTTAGCCAACAGGCTATTTTTCATCTGCAGTCCCTGGACAGATGTTGAAAGTCATCCTAAGAATTCACTTCAAATGACAGGTAAATACAATCAGTAAAACAACATTAAAAATAGATGCTTATATTATGATAAAAGCATATATAAACATAACATCATACATCACATAAAAACAAAACTAAAATACATATTCACAAAGCAGGCAGATCAGGTCAAGGCACATGTGTACAAACAGAGCAGATTGTGTCAGTCTTGACAGAGCTGATTTTCCACTAACCATGTTTTTAAGTTAGATTTAAATAAACTGCAGGTGTTTTGTTCTCTAATCTTTACTGGGATTGAGTTCCACTGTTATGCAGCTTTAAAAGAAAAAGAAGATTGGCTGAATGAACTCTTCCTTAATGGAACAACGCAATCTCCTCTTGTTACAGCTCTTGTTGACCTAGTTACAGGTGTGCGTATGGTGATAAAATGTCTGGGCGGAGGTGAGGTAAGGCCGTGTATTATGTTGTACATGAGGCAAGCATTTGCATATCTCATTACATTTTCCCAGCTCAACAAGTTGTATTTTGTGAGTATTGGGCAATGATGAGAATGAACTGATTTCTTATATACTATTTTAAGTGTTTGTTTGTATAGTGATTCCAGGGGTTTAAGAGTGGTTTTACAGGCATGTGACCAGGTTGTTAATCAGTATGTGATGTGAGGTAGAACCATAGAGTGCATGCACATCATCTGTTGACATGCAGTCTCAAATTTGACAAACTGAATTTGACCCTTATAGACCTTTTTCACCTGAGCTTACAATTGAGTCTTGCATCAATTAAGACCCCCAGGTATTTGTACTGTGAGACCATCTGTAGCCTCTCCCCGGACACAAACACATCTGGCTCAATGCAGGAGGACTTGGTTTTGGTGAAGAACATATAGTTTTACTGACATTTAGTTGCAGACAGCATTGCGCCAAGCAAGCTGGTACATGAACCATCTTGTTCGTCAGTTCATTAGCCACTTGTGTCAGACTGCCTCCGTGAACATAAATTACAGTATAAT
>NW_011351921.1:0-2058 GCF_000735185.1 Notothenia coriiceps | reverse complement strand
GTAGCCCCTGACAATTCTCCCTCAACAATATAATACGTTAACCGTGCTTTACCTGAACCTCATCATGACACTAGAGCAGTGGTTCCCAACCTGGGGAGCGCCAAAGATCGCAGGGGGTGCGCCAGGCCTCAGATTTTTTTTTTTTTATTATTATTATTTTTTTTACATATAATTGTAACGCAATACATGATTGTCACTAAAAGCCTTGTCTATACATTACAATAAAACATAACAAATAATTGATTAATTAATTTGAATACAAATTCAAGTTACTAGCTATTATAGGCATAAAAAGACAGAAATGCATAATGTTTTCTTTAATAGAAATGTTTCTTCTGCGCGTTAAGTGTCCAAACCGGGCTTGTCTGGATAAGCGCATTTTTAAAACATAGTCATTATCCATGCCGGTTTCAGTTGGATTATTTCTCACAGTTGCTCCGATCAGATCGGTCTCCTCCATTTTGTAGATTATTTACAACTTTTGAATCCACATAAACACATCGGCAAAATCCGGCTTACTTTGAGCATGTGTTTTAAACAGTTTAATCCCTTTGTGAATTGTTTCCACTTGCGCCGTCCTTTAATTTCTTCATACAGCGGGAATCCAAATGAATTAATCCTGAGTCCAATAACCATCAAAGTCACTCCAATAGTGCTCCTTAATTACGCTTCCATCCTCCCTTAACAAAATACTTCACATTCATCCAGTTTGTTACAGTAGTTGTAGCATTTTGAGACTTTGAAACTTTAATTACCGCCCGCAACTTCCAACAGGAGTCATTTGGGGGGGCTCTTGGGAAAAAAGGTTGGGAACCACTGTACTAGACAACGGCAGAACTGAGTACACATTAATATCTGTTTATGTATTGCAAGTAATTTCATTATCACACTATTCGACAATGTTTTCGTCATTGTGCAGCCCTGTAAATGAATTATTTTCTGAGAAGCAGCCTTCTTCTGACTGTTTGGTTCATTTAGTGTTTGCTACGATCCAACCAAATGTCATCTTTGCGTGTATTCATTTCTAAACTGTGTATGTTTGTGCGTGTAGATCTGAAAGAAAAGACTAAGAAGGAGAGAGAGGAGGGCGGCCAGCTGGAGAAAGACACAGAAGAGGAGAAACAGTCGAGTCCCAACACAGGACAGGAGGAGAGGAAGACAGATGTGGGGGGGCAGGGGGAGAGACAGCAGGGGGAGACAACACCTAAAGAGGAGGGAGGAGACAACCAATCAGGTGCAGGAGCTCAGAGCACACACAGGAAGAAACCTGAAGGCCACACGGAGAAGCAGCCGAACAAAGGTACACACGCGAATACTAGCTTTCACACAGAACATGACTTAGTACATGGCTTACCTGCACTATTAAGGTTTCATACACAAGTACATATTGTTGATAATACTTCTGTAGTCTGTTACTGAAGTCAGATTGCTATGCAGGGTTGTTACTGTACTTGCAATCCTGTGGAGTATAATTACAGTTTCTTTTTATATACATTCTTTATTGTCATATTCAAATAATACACACACAAATGTGAGTCAACCAAGACACATGGGGTATTCTCTGAGATTTTGTAGACTTTTAAAAGCTGCAGATGCTGAAAGAAGTTGTTAAAAACACACAGCTCAAAGAAGTCTGGAGCGTGTTTCCTTGCTAACTCTCATGTTGCTGTCCCTGCAGTGCCTCAGCTTGAGTGTCGTCTGATCCATTACTGCAAGAGACCGAGCTACCCTGCCAGCTCCTACCGGCTGGTCAGGTCAAAGGTCACGGAGATGCGGCCCATTGATGCCCGGGGGAAAGCCCGCAGACTGCAGCGCATCTCCCTGCGGCGCCGAAAGTGACGTAAAGTGCATCAGCGTGATGTCATCGTGAGATATTACCACATGATGATGGGTCTTTGTTAATATTTGCATATAGCCTTGTACTTCAGCAGATCTCCTGCTGAGTTTTAATCTTGTATAGGTCACTGTTGATGTGTTGATGATGTATTAACCCCGCCCTCTTTTAGATGTCTCAACTTAATTACTTACAGCTCCTAATTATTTTGGACTAAGCACTTT